>NC_061115.1:89223015-89381155 GCF_002878395.1 Capsicum annuum
ACAAAATACGACTTATTAGTCAACTCCCAACATTTATACTAGTCTAAAAAGCCTCTAAGAAAATCAATAAAACCAGCAAGCCATTGAGACATGCCCCAAGTGACTCATACTCAGTTATCAAATGTAAACAATTCCATGAAACCAACATCAGACATCACGTCCTCGGAACATGAGGACTCACCATAACAGAGGATGTAGAACAATGTGCCGGAAGAATCACTGTCGAACCTGGAACTGAGCACCTGAACCTACATTCCAAGAAAACGCAGCCCACATTCAAAGATGTGGGTCAGTAACACGGAAAGGAACCGAGTATATGGGGGTGTATGTTGTTTTATAAACATCATCATCATAAATATTTTTAAGAAATATGCAGGATGTGTAAAAGACTCACATAGCCCGCAGAAAATCATCATAACCATGAAAGGATGAAATAAGTATAATAACACATGTGAGTCATCATATAAATTGTCAATCACTTTCAGTTCATTAAGAATATCGATTCTCATAATTTAAATATCATTTAAATCTTTTGACAGAAAAACTTTCACAATTCCACTTTCAAATCACTTCACCGTTCACCATAGACATAAAGAAACACACACACACTAGGAGATTCTATAACCGACATAAACTATGTGAGCTACATGGAGTCCAACGTACAACCCACGTTGGGGAGAGCTATCCTATCCTTGCCATCGGAGTAGGACTATCGATATCAAATCCACCACTAGAGATCACTATATCAATCAGCCTTAACCTTACTCCTATGGGGGCACGTAGTTCTAGGGAAGTAAGGTCGCTTTATACCTCCCACTCGGTGCTAAAGATTTCTCTCAGACTTAGCTCAGATCATTTCAAAGACAATCCATAACAAAACAATTTTAGTAATATATAAATATACATTGGGATCCATCATGCTTTCCATCAATGAAAATCAACTACGTTGTGGATTTCTTTCACACTCGAGTTCAAAACAACTCCATTAAGACGGTCAAATTGTTCAAAATATCTCAAATATTCAACATCAACGTGCTTATAGCACAGACTTTCTAAAAAAACACAATTTCCATTGGGAATTCACAACCCAAATATCGAAATCATGATGAATATCTTTCAAGATTCATGCTTTATATCTCCACACATGTAAATTCATCTTTCGAAATCATAAACATCAAGATTTCATAATAATCATCATAATATATGGGTTCATGCTTCAAATTCGTAAAAATCAAATAAAAATCATGCCTTGTAAAGAAAATTACTTTTGGGCACAAGAACGAAAGAAAGTTCTTGTTGAAAAACCCCACATACCTTGAATGATGAACTTTAGATCGATACTTGTTTTTGAGATTTTAATCGTGCCTTTGAATTATGGTTCTTGGAGTTCGTGAACTAGGAACTTGGAATCTTGAATAAATTTGTAGAATTAATGGTGAACTTTGGAGGTTCTTGAAGTTGGATGTAGGAGCTTAGGGTTTTCTTTTTGAGGGAATTTGATGAAATATAACATATAATGCTTCTAATAGGCTTTAATATAGGGTTTGCATGGAATTTGGGTGAGGGGGAATGACCAAAATGCCCCTAAAAATCAAATAATTCTCGAATCTATCCTTTGGTGGACTGTTTTGATAGTCTGAAGTAGATCAATCATAATGTTTTACTTCACTATCCAAATTGGATGAAACTAAATTCATTATAAAGAGGAATCTCATATCTTTCCGTTGATATATAGTATCTCACCCAGATCATTGTGTACGAGGAGTTATGATCGTTTGAAGTTGACCCAAAAATTTGATTTTGATAGGCTGAAGTAGATCGACTATAACTTTTTGCTCCGATAGTAAAATTGGGTGAAACTAATTTCATTGGAAAGAGGACTCGTAGATCTTTTCGTTGACATAAAGTAGATCACCCAGGTCTTTATGTACAAGGAGTTATGATCGTTTCAAGTTGGAGCAAAAATATGTCAGGCCTCAGTACTTTTTCCTGCATGTTTTACTGTTCACTACTATTCACGATTCGATCGGAATGTTCATAACTCGTTGCTCGGGTGTCTGTTTCGGATGATCCACATATCATTGAACATATTATTCGATACTCTACGCAATGGTGGGTCATAATCTAAGACATTCCGCATGAAAAATTTATAATTCATTCTAGAAGATTGAACCCAACACGTTTACACATAAAATTTCAACAAAAAATTTCTCGGGGTATTATAGTCCCATGTGCTTATATAGGACTTATTCCATCTATATGAGCATTTAACCTTTGTGGAAAAGCCTATTCTTTCTTTCGTTTGTGATATAAGGCGATTATTTAGAAGGGATGTTACTGTAGTTGAGGTTTAGTTGAGGCACCACCTAGTTGAGGAGGCTATATAGGAGATCAAAAGTGAGATGTGGTCCCAGTTCCTCACCTGTTTGAGACTTCAATTATTTTTCATCTTTAACTTTCGGGGATAAAAGTTACTTTAGTAGTGGTTATTGTAATACCTTCAGCTTATTTCCTATATTTCCTTTTATATTCATTGTTAGATCTTTTCTATAGCTGGCCCAAGTCATTTATTACTTGTTGGAACTGATATCTTGGTTACCAGGCAATTCTTTTGGTGTTTAGAGTCAATTCCCTATTTAGAAATCTTCGTTGGATCCAAATGACCACCGAGAAAAGCTTCAGTAAAATGATCTCGGATGTGAATTTTGACAGCACCAATAACTCCAAAATATCAATTTTAGACTAGGTAGACCTTTGGTTCGGGTTCCAATGTACCCGAACTCATTTTGATCTATTGTTCAAAAATTAAGAAAATTATAAATATAGGTATGGGACCCATGTTTGATCGAAAAGACCTCGGATGGAAAATCTGAGTTCACGAATGCCTTTGCAATATCAAAATCAGTATTGCTACCAAATAAATATTTTTACATCGGATCCTGAATTAATCCTAAGGCATTGGCCATAACTTAGAATTTTATCCAAGTTTTAGCTGATACCTGGTGCAAGGTAAAGATTTCGCAATTGCACAAGCATTAATGGTGATCTCCCTACCATGATCATGGTCCTTGGGAGGCGATCGCGATATATATTTTCCAGGGAGGGTATTTAAAGGCCTTTTAGGCCGCATTTTGGGCACTTTCACTCTTGCTTGAGACCAAGAAACCCCAGAATGGTGTGCTAGACTCAAATTGAGTCATAGGAGTGTCTTGGGAGCTTAGTTAACATACATTTCCATGATTAACATTGGATTTGACGTATGAATCCTTCCATTGCTTGCTTAAATTTCTTGAATTCTTGACCAAAACCCCAATTAGCTTAGAGGCTTGATTTCTCCCCAAATAATCTTAGTATTTACCTATTTCTTAAGGGATATGATTCCTTGATGATGTACAAACATTGTGTTGACCTTGGAAATGTGCATTTTGCAAGTGGGACCCACTTAGGGTTTTTTGTGTCATTTTTAAACCTGAAGCACAATGGTTCAATATGGACATCAATGTTCTCGTTATAATATATAGATTGTGTTATTGATAGCTTGGCACCTTGAAGAATCTTCTTGGAATTGAAAAGTTAATGTTTGGCAGTTCATAAGTTTTCTTCGTAGTTGAGGTAGGTTAGGCTTAATCCTTGTTAGATTGAGCTATGTTATAGTATAATTGTGATATCTTGTTAGATTTGGGAGAGTTTCTAGGTGTTGGATTGATGAATGGTAAGGCTTGGGATTATTTGCATTGTTTAGGTCACTTGAACTCATAGATTGAAATGATTGACTTATAGGCTTGATCCTTGGGGAAATTGGACTTCATGTCTCATTGTTAACATGAGGATGCCTTAGAACTCTAGATGGATGAGAGTGACCTTATCACTCATGTTATGGGTAAGTTTACCTTAGTTCTTACATTAATGGATGTGCCTTAGATAGTATGATTGAATTAGGTGTAATGTTTGGGGAAGACTTTACCTTAGGACTATTGGTGGCTTATTTTGTATCTGCAAAATGATTTACATACCTTAGTCTTGTCCCGGGTAGAAATTGAACTTAGAATATGATAGGTGAATTTGAAGGAATGTCTTGACCCACCTTAAGCTTGGATTGATGTAGTTCTCTTGAAGACTTTAGACGACTGCAAAATTCCTTGGAAATGCTACCTTGGAAGCATGTCGGTGAGATTGAGTAATTATACTATGTTGATGACATTAGAAGTGATGTATAAGCTTTGTTGACTAAATTACCATAAATGCTATGAGTAACTATGGTTTTTGCTATCAATTAAGCCCATATCTATGGTATCATATGAGCCATTAATTAAGCTATTGTTTCGGGCTTGGGCTATGTTATTACTTATGTTGTAAGCTTGTTTAGTAACCAAACTTGTGACCATGCTAGAAAGCCTTTATATTTCTAATATTTTGAGTCGTGATACAAATGATTCTAGAAGGCATGCTTGTTGATTACATGGGAAGTTATGTTTCTAATTGTACTTGAAACGTGTTGATAATATAGTACTCATGTTATATATATATATATATATATATATATACTAATATATTTACATGGAAGACGAATGATGAGTAATGGAGGCATGATCTTCTTTACTTCTCCTTTATGTACATTTACTTTAGCTCTCGTGGGCCTTGTCATTTACTTTAGCCCTCATACGGCTTGTCATTTACTTTAGCTCTTATGGGGTTTGTTCTTTATTATCGATATTGATTACATATTGTGATAATATTGAGGCCCGACAAGCACAAAGTAGATTATAATAATGATATTGACACTGGGCAAAGCCAGAGAATATTGTAATGGTAATATTGATACCTGCCAAAGTGAGAGGATATTATGATGTTGATGATATACCCAACAAGGCTGGAGGATGATTATTTGAAGTGCCTCCATGTGCATCTATCAGTTCGAGTCTGGCTAGCCCTATGTATGGTACTTTTATGCTTATATATGCATATATATATATATCTCAATGTATGTAATATGGATAGGATATGACATTAGAATGCTATATGTATCCTACTAGTGTTAAATTCATATAAAGTGGTGCAGTTAATAATTAATAATAACTAAGGAATAGTGATGATTATTGTTTAATTGATTAATCATAATTAGATGGTAATCGAGAAAACTAGTTGAAAATGAGGATTCACTTAGTAAGTAATGTAAGTGGTAAAATATGGTTAGTTATGGAATGTTGTCTATTAAAAAGGCAATACGGTGCATGGTTTCTTAGTAGATAGCTATAATTGTTCAATGGTTAGGAATTTAATAGGGTAGTTAATGATTCCTTGCATAGCTAATTAGTAGCGGCTAATGGGTATTGATGATAAGTAATTAATGATGGTAATCATATGGAATATGGTTATGTGGTCGATGTTTGTAATAATTGAAAGTGCGGCAAAATAATCAATTGATGATAAATGTTGAATACAGTCAAATAACAATGAGAATTAGATATGTTGGTGATTAAATGCCATATTATTATCTCTCTTGGGTGTACTCTCCCATAGTATGGGATGCGGTGATGAGTTCTTTACTTTATGCCCCAGTTGGATTATGGCCACCAACTTGTTACTTATGTTTGGTTGTGTGTATGCCTTTTGATGTGCTATGTTTTTTGAATTGTCTATTTCTTATGCACGATAATATTGGTTTGTGTTGACGCTATATATTATACTGTTATTTTGGTTTAATTACTTATTTTGTATAGTGATGATGGAGATAATTCAAGTTTGATTCTGTACCTTAACTTAAAATTATATTGCATTATATCATTTTTATATCATGACTTGTCTTAGTTGTCCAATAATACCTACTTAGTACCCATTGTTTTGGTACTCATACTACACTTTTGTATCATTTTATTGTAGATTTGAGTACTATCTTTCATTGTTAACCATTTCTCATTCGATGATTGATTTCCAAAAATAGGGTGAGCTCATGGAGTTCAAGTTTCCCATGTTAATCTTTTCTAAGTCTTTTGGGTTGTATTATTGACATTATATGCTCTTGTATTGGTCTTTCCAAGTCGAGGGATTGGTATCTTTTGATGACTATTTATCTATATTAGAACACTATGTTTATATTTTAACTTATGTTCATTGAATTGGTCTATGTTGAAATTTCATATCGAATTGACACATTATGATAACTCTGGGTTATGGGTCTAGATTACTTACTATCGAGATTTAGTAGGTGCCATCATGACTTGTAAATCAAGTCGTGACACAATTCTAGTCATGGTAGTTATTCTGAGTCAGCCAGATCTTCTAATTTTAATATTGCATGTTGGGCATGTTATTGTTATAGAGCATTTGATAATTTCTCGAGAGAGTGCCCCAGTTGTAGAAAGGTGGTTCCTCCATTTTAGAGTGTTCCACCAATTCGAGTAGTTCCACCCCAGCTATATGTGGTACGCATGGTCGTAGGGGTGGTCCCCAAGGTGCTCATTGAGGTTCTCAGGTGGGTAGGATAGGAGATTATTTTAGAGCCCAATCAAGTGGCGCAAGTGATTAGTTGTATAAAGTAACTGCTAGAATCAAGGAGGAGTTTTCGACTGTTGTTAGCATAGGTACGATTTTGGTGTGCCATTAGTTGACTTTTGGTTCATTTTATTTGGGATCCACTTATTCTTATTTGTCTATTTTTATGCCCCATGTTAGTGCTATCTTTGGATTCATTATCTGTGTCATTATGTGTGTCTACTCTCATGGGTGATTCTTTATAAGTGTATATGATTTTCAATTCATGTGTTGTGACTATTCGAGAGCTTGATACTCATTCTAATCTTATTATATTAGACATGGTGGATTTTGATATGATTCTTATCATGCAATCCTAGATTATTTTACCAAGACTGTTACCTTTACCATGCCTATCGTACCCCAATTCATGTGGCATGGAGCTATTAAACATGAGCCTATGGGGATCATTTCTAATATTCATGCTAGGAGGCTTATTTTGAAGGGTTACAAGCCTTATCTCACTTATATCTGTGATGTTAGTATGGACATTCCATCGCTTAACTCTATTCTTGTAGTTTGTGAGTTTCTTAATGTTTTCCCCATTGATCTACTTGGTCTTCCTCCTAATCATTATATTAGTTTGTTATTATTCTTTTGGCAAAGCACCCAACCTATTTCTACGACACCTTACCATATGGAACCTACCGATCTTAAGGAGCTAAATTCTTAACTTTGGATCTTCTTAGTAAGGGTTTTGTTAGACTGAGTGTCTCTCTATGGAGAGATCTTATGTTCTTTGTGAAGATAATGATGGTTCCATTCATAAGTGTATAAATTATAGGCAGCTTAATAAGGTGACAATGAAGAATCGGTATCCTATCCTCGCATTGATGATTTGTTCTCTAAGATTGATTTGAGGTCTGATTACCATGAATTGAGTATTTGGCTAAGGATATCCCAAAGACAACTTTTAGGACCCGTCATGGTCATTATGAGTTTCTGGTGATGTTTTTTTTAATTGACTAATGCCCCAACCACATTTATGGATTTGATAAAATGTTAGTTTAGGACTTATTTGGATTTCTTTGTGATTGTGTTCATCGACGACATCATTGTGTATTCGAGGAGTAGAGAGGATCATATGTGTCATATAGGGATTGTGCTCCAAACTATGAGAGATCATCCACTTTTTTCCAAATTCTCTAAGTGTGAGTTTTTGCTTGAGTCAGTGACATTGCTTGGGCATCTGGTGCCTAAGGATAGGATTATGGTAGACTCAGTAAAGATTGAGGATATTTGTGATTTTTCCAAAACTACTTCTCCGACAAACATTCGTCGCTTCATTGGTTTGGTCGATTACTATAGATGGTTTTTTGAGATCGTTGTTACTATTGCAGTGACGATGACCAAATTAACTCAGAAGGAGGTTCCTTTTTGATGGTTCGAGAAATGTGAGTTGAGTTTTGTAAAAGTGAAGGGATTTCTTACTTTAGCTCCTATTTTGGCTCTTTGTGTTCAAGGTGAGGGATTCACTATATGTTTTGATGCTTTTGGTGTCAATTTGGGATGTGTATTGATGCAGCATTGTTATATTATTGCTTATACATTAAGCCATTTGAAGGTGCACGAGTGCAACTACCCCACACATGATTTAAAGTTAGTGGAGATAATGTTCGTTCTTGGGATTTAGAGGCATTATATTTATGGTGTGAATTGTGAGATCTTCATGAATCATCGTAGTATTCAGCAGCTTATGACCCAGAGAGAGCTAAATTCTAGGCAGCATAGTGACATGATCTAAACCAGGGCCTAGTCGTGTCGAGCATCACAAGTCCAACCAGGATCGGAGACCACCCCCAATACCCAATCATAACCACCCTGTATCCTATGTCGGATGAATTCAAAACATATAACAAAATAAGACAATAATAGTTTAAATACATTGAATAAAGTCTATAATCATAATCTAACAACCTTAATCAAATATTCAATCTTTGCCAACCCTAATGCAAATACCAATACCAAGGCTTACACCAATATCGATGCTACCCATACCCATAGTTATCTAGCAAAGCCTCAATCCAGAATCAAGAACATCCAATTGAAACATACCCTCGACCATAGAAAAAACCAAATCAAAGTGAGCACCAAAATAAAAGAAGTTCATAGAATAAAATGGAGCCCTATGGAGTATAATAGCTCACCACTAAAGTCTAACTCAATGTTGTCCCCGAACCAAAGTCACTGAGCAGGAGGAATAGTAGTATGGTTGGTTCCTGCATCACGTGGGCATATAGTACCCGAAGACGGTTAACAGTGTGAACACTAGCATGTACTCAGGGATAAGATAAATCAATGTCAGTAATCCAAAACCAAGGTAAATAACCATATTAAATCACATACATACAACTATACATTGTGCCAGGAAAGGGAACTGGGTTTAGCATGCATTTAAAATCTTTACCTAGGTTGTGTAGCTTTGCCATCCTAAAACCACCCTGGGCTATATGGGTTCAGCTCCACCTGCTGAAAGGGCCCCTGTCCGTGTTATCCTCACGAACCAGAGAATAAAACCTGAGATGACTAGTACATCTCCCAAAATATAAGTGTGACATTATGCACACGATCACCAAGACCAAACCTCACATCGGCAAACATAAGTGTCCAGTATTGGTCCTCCAGGGACCTCCACCTTCTATGGCTTTGCTACACATCCCCCTTTAAGACTATATTAAATTCATTTACACATTCCAACCATTTACCAAGGAGTCTTTTATTAGGCGTTTTAACCATTGTTATCGTTATACAAAAATTAGAGCTTGCACGTCTATCCTTTTATGCCATACCAAATACATTAAACCAATTTGACCAAAGTTTTCAATTAAGACAAAACCCTGGCCATCAAGGCCTTTCCAAGCCATTTAAAACCAACCAAACCAATTTAAGTTCCATTACCTCTTATGCAATGCAAAGATTTCAATAATAGTCAAACTATGTGACAAAACAATTCTCATTAGCATTTTAACAAACATGTTGAGGGAATATAAATTCCAAAACCAAAACCAAATATCAATTGACCATTCCCATGCAACCACATGTTCAAACCACAATTATAACATGATAAAAATCATAATTAAAACATGGGAAAACATTCTCCAACCATAAACAACCAAAACCACCAATATCTATTTCAAAACCAAAATAATACCACAATAATACCATGAAAACCACTCATTAAAACATGTTTTTTGTTGAACTAATAATTATGTAGGAGTAACATGACTTAGACACCAAGGAAGATGGACAGAATCACTCTTGAAAACCCCTAATTGATTGTCTTGGTGAAACCTTAGACTTTTGCTTGAGAGAGAGTTAAGAGAGATTTTTAAGAGTGTTTGATTGATAATAATAGATTAATAAAGTCCCAAAAGGTATTTTATATCATGGTATCAATGGGATTTACAAAGGGGAAATGTACTGAATACCCCCAATTTAAAACTATAGAAAACTCGTATATAGATATGAGTGGACCCTCCAACTCATCACCACAACATACAAGTGGTACCCTCAAGTCGTTACTAGGTTAGAAAGTTGGACACTATATTTTGTCCAACATATGACTCCCTTGCCTAACCTATTACCATACCATACGAGCAGTACAACATCAAGGGCTGGGCATTGGTCAACTTACGATTGGAATCAACCCTCTTATTACATCAATATATGATTTGTATGAAGTATATAGTACCAAGGATAAAACTTAGTCAATCAACACACTAACCAACATACGACTAGGGTCCCTAGACCCATACCCACACCATATGACTTGTATGGTGAGTGATTACAAGCATAGTGAACTTAAAGATCAAGAATTATCCTAAGGCCAAAGCCTAGGGTGTTTCATGTAGATAGATAGAGTTGCTTAAGGATATGACATCTCTATCTTGTATCATCTGGGCAAGGCAAAGGTGGTATAGGACTTCTTGCAACAGAAAGCAATGAGTATGGGTAGTTTAGCTTATATTTCAGTTTCTCAAAGGCCATTGGCATTGGATTTTTAATGCTTAGCCAAGTTGATAGTGTGAATTGATATCTCAAACCCTAGGAGGATTCTTAATAGTACTGCGGCAAGGTCCTTGTTAATTTAGCAAATTTAAAGTTGTCAATTTGAGGATAAGAGACTTTGCATCATCTGTGATTAGGTGCTAAGTGGTGAGTCCAATAGGGCTACCATAGATTCTAATGGTGTTTTGAGATTTGATAGCTGCATTTATTTTCCAAAGGTTGATGACTTAAATTAATCAATTTTGAATGAGGCTCACAGCCCCAGATATTCTATTTAACCAGGTACTGCTAAGATGTATAGACATTTAAGACATCCTTATTGGTGGAGTGGTATGAAGATAAATATGGTGGACTTTGTATTGAAGACTTTTAGCTCATTGCCTATGTTGTCAGCAGGTAAAGGTCAAGCATTAGAGACTTGGTGGCCTACTTCAATGGTTGCCTATTACTTAATTGAAATGGAAGTATATTACCATGGACTTTGTTAGTGGGTTGTCTCTTACTTCCTATGGTTCCGATGGTATTTTGGTCATTGTGGATTAGTTGACCAAGTATTCATATTTTATTCCTAATAAGATATCCATTAGTACCAAGAAGTTGGCTCATACCTATGTTAGTGAGATAGTCCGTTTGCATGGTTTCCTTATATATGTCAGTGTTCACTTCTAGATTTTGCATAGCTTTTCTAGATGAGTTGGATACTCAAGTGGATATTACTACATCCTTTCATCCCCATACTAATGGGCAGTCAAAGCAAATTATTCAAGTTTTTAAGGATAGGCTCCGAGCATGTGTTTTGGATTTTGGGGATCTATGGGAGTAGCACTTAGACTTAGATAAGTTCTCTTATAATAACATCTACCCTTTGAGTATTGAGATGGTGCATTTTGAGGATTTATATGGTAGGCAATATTGATATCTGATTGGATGGTCTGAGACTTTTGAGATTAGACCTTGTCATAGTTATTTGCTTCAAGCGTCAATGGATAGAGTCAGGGTGATTCCAGTAGCTTAAGGGAAGTTCAAAGGAGGCCAAAGGCTTATGCAGATTGTAGACTTTGTTCCTTGATATTTTGAGTTGGTGACAGTGTATTCATCCTGTATCACCCCTAAACATGTGATAAGGTTCGAGAGGAAAGGCAAGCTCCGCCCCAAATATATTAGACCCTTTGAGATACTTCATATGGTTAGTGAGGTGGATTATGATTTAGCCTTAACCTTATATTTTTCTACTGTCTATCTGGTTTTATAGTTTCTATGTTACGATGATACACTCTTGACCCTTCTCACATTCTTAGATGGAACTTGGTTCAGTTGGATGAACGATTGATCTTTGTGGAGTATCCTCTGCTGCATTTTGTCTAGTGATGTCAGGAGGCTGCACACTATAGAAATTCTAGTAGTTAAGGTTCAGTAGAGGTACCGCCCAATGGAGGAGTCTACTTGGGGGATTGTGTGCGAGATGCCAACTCATTATCCTCACCTATTCAAGGCTTCAGGTACATTCTAATCCTTCACTTTTACAAAAAAAAGTTCTTTTAGTAGTAGATATTAAAATGACCTTCTAGGTTATTTTTTGTATTTTTTCTCATTTTAACTATTTAGCGCTTTCCTATAGATTCGTCAAGTGATTTATGATTTGCTCAAAATGATAGTTTGGTTACCGGGTAGTTTATTTGGTTTTAGAGGCAATTCCTTATTTTAAAGCCTTTGCTTGTTCAAATTGGATACCAGACAAACACATCAGTCAAACAACCCCATATGCTAATTCTGACCATTCCAACAACTATGGAACATCTATGTTGGGTTGGTTGGACCCTTGGTTTTCATCTTGAGGCTCTCATACTAATTTCGTGTTATTGGCATAAGTTAAGAAAAATAGAAAGTGGATATAGGACCCTCTTTTTATTCAAATGACCTTGGATTGAAATTTGGACAATTCCATTGAGTCTAGAATCTCTAGTTTGATAGGGTAGCATAGTTCTCTTGTATATACGGGATTTTGAATGAATCTTGAGAGGTTGGTGAAGGCTCGGCAATATTCATTGTCTCCAGTCGGTGCTTGCCATCTGGTGTGACCACTAAAGTGGCCCTTTTGATGCTTTAGCAGAGGGCACTTTAGTGGCCTATTGGGTGTTTTAGTGGCCCTAATATAGCCAACATGTACTAGTTTAGCGGCACCTGGGCGTTTTAGCAGCTAGAACTAAAGTGGCCCATGGTCAACTTTAGCGGCTTGGCTCATGGAGACGGGTACTGCTTTAGTGGATCCAGGCGCTTTAGCAGTGATCACTAAAGCAAACCCATCTTGGTTCTTATAAATTCCCCTTTTTTCCCAATTTCTTTCCATATTTCACCTATTCTCAAAAGAGTAAAATGCTAAATAGTGTGGAAGCTTTAGAGAATCTTTTATGGGTAATTGTGAAGCTTTAGTATCATTAATTTATGCAATTCCTCAAATTTGTGGTAAGATTCCATTATTTTCAAGGTTACGTTCTCCATCTTCTTATGAAAATCCTTAGAATCTTGGTGGCTTTATAGTAGCACCATTAGCGCTTGAAATTCACCTATTTTTTAGAGTAAATTTTTTGTGATCATAGAGGGAGGTTTTGTTAGTTTTGAATGTGTGACTCCATAAATGGTCACCACATGGAATTTTAACATAATTTTGGACTTGAAGCACAATAGTGCAATATGGGTGTTATTGTTCTTATGTTGATGATTAGATTATGTTTTTATAGTGTGGCATCTTGCGGAAGCTTCTCAAAAAGAAAAAATGTTGGTTTAGCAGATTCTTTGGGCTTTTCTTAGACATCTAGGTAGGCCAACTTTACTCTCTTAATAAATTAAGCTATTTTGCATATGATATTATGATAGATAGGGGATGGGACTTAAGTGTTAGAGGTTTGATAATATTTGGGTTAATTGGTCTATTTAGGCTATCTTGAAATTATAGTTTAGGCGTAATTCACCTAGTTTCTTGTATTTTAGGGTAAACTACTATCTTAGGTCTAGTTATGGCTGCTTTCACATCTATAAATGAGTGTACATACCTTGTCCTAGTATGGTTTAGAGTTTTCCAAAAATGGCTTTTGGGGATTAAATGTGTGACCCTCCAGCCCACCTTAGGCCATGATTTTATTAGTTTTTGTAGACCCTATTTGCATGATATACCCTTATAAGTGATTATGTTGGGGACTTGAGGTCATCAAATATACATGAGTATGTTAGATGAATTTTGAGAGTTGATGCTAATTTTTAGCATTAATGATATGGCTTACAGTTGTGATTAATGTTATTAGCTATAGTTATGATTAATGAGATGACTTATACTTTTTATTAATGATATGTCTTATAGTTATTTTTAATGATATGGCTTATAGTTATGATTAAATATATGGTTTATATTTATGATTAATGATAAGACTTGTAGATATGATTATAGATATGATTAATTATATGAATTGCAGATATGATTAATGATATGACTTATGTATTTGACCATTGACATGGCCTATAGATATGATTTTTGGAATGACTTAATGGATATAGTATTGGTATGCTTTATTTATGTGGTTATTGCTATGACCTATGGATATAATATATTCTTGGCCAAAGTACAAAGATGAGTAAAGGAGTGGTTTATTGATTTTGTTTTTGGGGTAGTTTATCAACATGGCTCATTAGTACGGTCCAATTGTATGGTTTATAAATATGAGTTTCAGTTCAAGTATAGCAATTGACAATAATAATGATGATATTGATAATATGTTCTCCAATTTAAGTCTGACAAATGATGATGATGTTGATAAGGTTATTGAGTTTCATTTCAAGTCCAACATTGGGAGTTATTTATGGTATGACTCAGTTTGGATGGATTCTTGATCATGGAGTGATAATTTACAATTTATGGTTATTCATGATGTAGCATTCCTGATTGTACCCTCCAGGCTTATGGGGGCCTGTGTTCGATTATTTAATTTTTTGCACTACTGGCTTATGAGGGCCAATCTTGCAGTTATGGTTATGTGATCTTTACATTAGTATTTCATAGGTATTTACTTATTCATGTACAACAGTGTTGGAGCTCATTTCTAGGTTTGCCTTTTTTTCCTTGACTTAGCTTATTTACTTGCATCTTTATTGTACTTATATTATGATTTAGCTCAATCGGTCGATGATGCCTACTAAGTACCCATGGTTTTGGTACTCATACTATACTTCTCTACCCTTTTAGTATAAATCTGTGTACCAGTTGTCTCGGTTGATTAGACGATCATGTTGGGTTGGAATCAGAGTTATCCTTTTTCCTTCTATGTATCTATGTCCTAGTCTTTTATTTTTGAGACAGATTATATATGACTATCCTATACTTATGGTTTAATTATATTAGCTGTTGTACCCACATTACTGAGTCTTGGGATATTTGTTGACCTTCTACCTATCTAGTACGACTATTGTTAAAGTTGTATTGTTATTTTAAGTCTTTAACTATTGATTTTCAGCTATTAGGTCACTATACCAATTTATCCCATTCATTATAGCTCCAGACTACGGTTTGGCTTACCTACTGGTAGGATAAAGTAGGAGCCATGATGACCCGTAAATCGAGTCGTTACATTAGGCTAAAAGGTCAAACCTTGAAATAAGATCCAACACAATAAATAAATAACCAGAATAGATATAATAAAGAAAGCATAGTTAATACTACAAGACTTGCCCCCATAATCCAGTATGTGAAAAAGTAAATAATCCAATGTGGGCTCCCATAATCCTGGAGGGTGCAATTAAGAAAGTAAATCACTGTAATTTCATTAACTATCCACATCTCATCCATAACAACAATTCATCATACCATAAACCTCATATTTGAACCAACTCCATAATCATCATAAACAAACCATAAATAGCGGTCTTGAATCGAAACTTATATATTCAAATGTCATACTTGAACCAAAACTCATACAATCAAATGTAGGGCTTGAATCGGAACTCATATCATTAGTATCATCATCAGCTCTTGGACCTGAACTGGAACTTATTATCAATAAATTACTAAATTACCCAAATTTAGCACCATCTCCCAAGAACAAAACTAGCATAAATATCATGTAACTATTCTCCTAAAACTCCCAAAGTAGGCCTTTTAAAGGGGTAAAACATATATATAGAAGTCTATAAGAGTTTACAAAAATCTTGGCCTAAGGTGGGCTACAAGGGTCCACTTTTAATCCCTGAAATCCATTCTGTGAAAAATTCTATCATGGACAAGACTAAGGAATCTAAATTTACTTCTAGATGTTAAACAAACCATAGTTAGTCCTATGATAGAAATTCTACCTAGACAAGACTAATTAAATCAATTATATCTAATTTATGATTCCGAAATAGCCTAAACAGTCCAAATATTGCTAATTATATCAACAATATCTCCAATGGCCTAAATCCCATCATATATATAACATATTATTATATTATCTCAATCTGTGAGAGAGTTAAACCTCACCTACCTGGATGTTGAGAAAAGCCTGAAGAAAAAATTTCCCTTTCGAGAAGCTTTCGCAAGATGCCAGGTTATCAAAATAACAATCTACTCATCAAAACAAGATCAATGATAAACATATTGCACTTTTTTGCTTCATGTCTAAAATAACATAAAAATCCTATATGAGTCCTTCTTGCTGAATCCTACTATCAAAACCAACAACACGTCCCTCCATGCCAAGGAATATTTACCCCTAAGAATTGGTGAATTCCGAGCTCAAATAGTTTTATAATCAACACACAAATATTTTAGGGATTTTGGAAAATGATAAATTTTTTAATCATGAAATTGATGGAAGCTTACCAAGAATTCAAAGAATAAATGTGATACTAAATCTTACAAACACCCCAAAATCATCCACTAATAGTTCTCAAAATTCTCACACTTCTTAGGGTTATCCTCTCTAGAAAATGGGTGAAAATAGGGGAAAATGGGCTAAGTAGGAATTTTATAAGAACCAGGTGTCGTGAAAGAATGACCTAGGCCGCTTTAGCGGTCAGCACTAAAGTGCCTCGGTGACCACTCAAGTGGCCCACTGTTACTATACCGCTAAAGCAGACAAGCTGATGCTAAAGAGGATTGCACTTTAGTGGCAAACTTTCCTATAAAGAAACACTTTATACACTGGTAGGGTAACTAAAGTGCATGAGGTCCGCTAAATATTACTTAAAGGTGCCCAAAGGGCTACTTTAGCGGTCTCACTAGCTGCAATGCACTAACTGGAGACTTGTAATTATTCTGAGTCTCTGTCTGCCCCCCTCAGGATTCATCAGAATCCCACATATGCAAAGAAACTATGTTACCCTTTCAAATTTGACGTTCCATACTCAATGGTAAAGTAAAAATTTTCATCTGAGGTCATTTTGATGAAAAGTGGGTCCCTTACCCAATGCCATTTTCATAACTCTGGATAGTAGCCTAGAATGAGTTCAAAAGCCTCGAGGCCCAAACCAAAGTTACAACCAGCCTAAAATCATTATTCCAAAGTTGTTGGAACTGTCATAACTTGCATATGATGTCATTTAACTAAAGTTTCTCACGCAATAGCCATTCTAACTAGTAATGATGTTAAATCATAGAATTGTCTCGATAAATTAAATGGGTTGCCGATAATTAAACTGTCAGCTCCAGCAAGTCTTAAATGACTTAGGGCAGCTACAGAAAAGCTCTAAATGGTAAAAATGAGTGGAAATGCCAAAAATGATCTGGAGGTTCGTTACACCACAAGTTCTGAGATATCCTAGCTAAGGCAAACAGCTACCCCTTCTTAGAATAAGGAATCTAAATCTAAACAAAGGATACTATGAACAATAAGCCATGTTCTAAAGGAGAAGCGACTATAGAGATTAAAGATTTTAAGTTGAAATCAAACTCTAAGGGATCTAAAACAACTAGAATGGTTGTAAATACCTAAGCAGAGTATCCCATGTCATACAAGTACCTTAAATAGGCAAAGTCTATGAGTAGGTAAGATATAACTTATCTGGACACCAAAGAATGTACTCAAAACCCTATATACCAGAGCTTTTTCCATTTAAGAATATATGCAACAATATGAGAGTAATGGTACATATATTGAAAATTAATACTCTAAGCTAAAAATTGGGCAAAAAAATAAATTTTAGGGCCTAGTTATGGAATCTGATAATTTTCACTACAATAGTGTCCTTACCAAGATAATGATCTTAGGTTGATTTATACACCTAAATGTCATAATTTACACTCAGTTAGCCTAGTTTTGGGGACTTCTTGTATGCGTAATGAGTTGACATTCATAAAATTAAGCATTTATTTGTTAAGCTAAAATATTTATAATATTTAAGGTATGGTTATAACAAGTTTGGAATCATATTGGTCACTTCGAGAATAGAAAAGAATACTATTGTTACTAGATTGAGCTAAGAGTTGTGCTAGTTCATCTCAATGAATTCTAGTATATTTTAAGCAATGTTTCATGGTTTTTAATGTTATAGGAGGCTATGTGAGATTTTAAGAGTGATTTTTAGTGCAAAACAAATTTAAATGATGATGGAAAAGCACTCACAAAGTGAGGAACTCAAAGCCAAATTGAAGGAGTAAACCTTGATGAAATCAGGGGACTTGCTGTAAGCACCTTAGAAAAAATCTGGGGATTAAAATAAACTTGTGGAGTCTTAAATTATGGTTCTTAATATTTCCTATAGTTTGTATTTGTTTTTTATACATAAATTTCAATCTTGTAATTCATTGAAAGGCGATGAGTAGCTAAACACCCTCTTCTATGGTTGAGGACAAGGACATAATTACTTATGGTTTATATTGAGTTTGTTTATATTTATTATCATGATTGGATTTTAATAAATCCTAGTTATTACTTATCTATGGATTCACGACCCTCAGTATAAAGTCATATTTTTATTATGATCTTGGAAGAAGGAATAATAGAATAGAACATGGGTTATATGGAGTGGGTTCTTAAATGTTCAAGGAATTGAAGTTAGTATTTGCATTTAGGATAGGAATATACCTAATTCTCCCAACTTAATTCATACATGGGATGAAATATAAATTTATTTCAATTTGATCTCACATTCCCGCTTAATGATGTAGTTATGGGGCTATGTTAGATAGACGATTAGAAGCTCGAAAGACCATAGTCATGTTATCAAACTTTTGAATCAGTAACTAATTTAATTAACTTAACAAACGAGATTGTATAGATAAGTGGATTGTTTGTAGTGCCTTGATTCTGGATTCGTTTCCATTATTGTCTCCAAGACTCTATAATTCTAAATAGATTATGGTTACTTTTAGTTTTCAAATATCAAACGTTATTGGTTAGTTTTGGACTTGTTTAATCTTCGTAGTAATACTAGAGTTAGATTGTTGTTGAGAAAAAGTCCATGTGAGATTGATACTTGTCTTTTAAAGGTCATTTTACTACTTTGTAGACCATGTACACTTGTGTGTCCACTAGGATACAAGTTTCTGGCATCGTTGCTAGGGACTTGTAAATAGTAAACTATCTTATTTTAAGCTTTTCTAGTTTATTTTACAAGTGCTAATAACTTGATCTTAGCTTCTTAATTTGTAGGTGTAATAAGATAAAAGGTATTTGGTTGACCCCTATCTTGAACCTGAGTGATGCTTACTTTAGTTGAGGAGGGAAGCAACACTTCTCTATCGGCTACCTCAAATTCATTAGGAATAAGCTATTCCTACACCAATGGTTGAATATCAACCAGCCCACAGGACAGTACAAAAACTGGCAATCCCACTCACAACTAATATTACTTTTGCTATCTGTAAATCGAAACTTGGAGGTAGATTCTATCTTAAATAGAATATGGTGTAGTTGTTGTATAATAGTGGGAAGTTCATTGCCTTATGACATGAGGATCCTCAAGTTGATCTACAAAACTTCTTAGAGATCACTGACACTTTTATCCCTACTAGAGTCTCCACAGTCCTTGTGAGGCTCACTCTCTTCCCTTTCTCACTATTGGGGAAAGCAAATAAATGGTTGAAGGCAAAACCTTCAAATTATATCAATAAATGGGATGATCTATAAAATAAATTCCTCATTTGATTCATCCTATCTTGCAAGACTGTAATGTTGAGAAGTAAGATATTGAGTTTCAAGCAGTAGCCGAATAAGAACTTACATCATGCTTAGGAAAGGTTCAAATCATAACTCATGGACTATCCGTACAATTATAGATGAATGAGGTATTGGATCATATTTTTGTTGAAGCTCTTTGCCATAATACAAACATTTTGCTAGATTCAATTGTAGGTGGCCAAGCTTTAGAGAAAATATATTATTAGCTATCCACTTTGTTGAACCAATTTGCAAAAGGCAATCCCAAATGGCAAGGTAATATGTCATGAACTGTAGTGAAGAACCCTGTCGGGATAATTAATGTGGATAGTGTCACAAGTTTGGATATTCAATTGTCAGCCTTGTAAAACCAAATAATGTGACTATTTAACAAATTGGGTGTTAACCAACCTTAAGCTCAGGTGAATGTAGTCTAGCAGACCTCGTCTTGGTATGAGATTTATGGTATTAATAGCCACTTTGTATATTCATACAAAGTAAAATCAAAGTCAGTTAACTTTATGGGAAATACATAGAAGGGAAATTATAGTAATGCCTACAACCAAAGGTGGCAAAGTCAGCCTAACTATTTATAGAGAAACAATCAGGCTAAGACTCAGCAGTTTCAGCAGCTACAAAACATGTAGGCCAGTAATATTAAAGAAACATTAAAAAAGATCCTGCCAAATCAAGAGCAGATGGCTGCAAAAATAAAAAATAGCAACTTGCCCAGCAAAATTTGGAGACATAGTTAGGGAAGTTAGCTCAAGCGTAGAGTACCAACCTCTAGGTGGTTTGCCTAGTCATTCAAAGAATTGAAAGAAGGTTATAGAAATCACCTTGAGGAGTGGTAAAGTTCTCATTGATAGACCTTCTAAGAAAATTTAGGAGGTAAAGGAAGAGTAGTACCAAAGCAAGTAAAGGAGAAGCACGTTGCTGCTGAAGAAGTTTTGAATTTGGGAAAGTTTGAGTACCCAAAAAATAAGGCATATGAGTGCGTTTAAGAGAGACCACCATAACCATTCCCTCAAAATCTTAAAAAGGCTAAGGAGGATGCATGTTTTAAGGAGATCTTTGACATATGTAGAAGTCTTCATATTAATCTTCCATTGTCAGATATTTTGAAGGGTATGGATAATTACACTAAGTACTTGAAGGATATGGTGACCAATAAAACAAATTGAATGACATTGAGATGGTGGCACTTACTGAGAAGTACAGTTAATTTGTGATGAGGAAGATGCCAAAGAAGAAGAAGGACCCAAGAATTTTCACCATTCCCATATAAATTAGTGATACTGATATGTTCTATGCTTTGTGTGACTTGGGTGCAAGCACTCTATCACTATTGAATGGTCTTGGTTTGGGGAATCCAAGTCCATACTCCTTGGTGCTCTAAATGGAAAACAAAACTAGAGTTCATCCTGAAGAAATCATTAAAGACATCCTTATTAAGGTCTGTAAGTTCATTATTCTTGCATTAATCTTGCTAATTTTATTGTTCTTGATTATGATGAAGATAACAGGGTACCAATCATATTGGAATATCCCTTTTTGGTGATGGAAGTATCAATGTTTGATTTTGGAGAGGGCACACTAAAAATGAGACTGGATATGAAGAGGTTGTCTTCAATGTATACAAACCACTCAATCCACCTTTACACTATAAGGATTTGTGGAGGATTGCAAACCACGAAACACCTCTTTAGACTATGTCATAGAGTTTTCCAAACAACCACTTAAGCCCAAAGTTGAGAAGTTGAAAGAAGATCCTAAATATTTTTTTGTTTAAAAAAATGTAGACCTTGAGAGTACTTACTCAAGAGTTCCAAAAAAATAAAAAGATAACCTTTGAGTAGGAAAAAGATGATGAAGAGTAGTGATATAGGCCATTCCCTGACACTATATTAGGCGTTGCTTGGGAGGCAACCTAAGTTAAGGTAGGTATTTTATTTTTATACTTTTTTTATTTCATATTTATTTTTTTTTGTTTTGAGTAAAAGGGTGAAGGAAAGTCTGAGTATCGAAAGTCCAAGCTATGAAGCATGGAAAAAATAGTGTGGGGTCTA
Source organism: Capsicum annuum (assembly GCF_002878395.1). Classification (NCBI taxonomy): domain Eukaryota; kingdom Viridiplantae; phylum Streptophyta; class Magnoliopsida; order Solanales; family Solanaceae; genus Capsicum; species Capsicum annuum. The sequence continues at coordinate 89,244,746 of NC_061115.1, forward strand.
TTTAACCTCATTGATGATTAAAGTTGATATTTGCTAGTCCTAGAGGCCTCAGGTAGTAATTTTATCTTTGCTTTTGAATTATACGCTAGGGACAAAATATGCAGTGGGGAATCTTCCAATTACTTTAGGGTGAAGTTCTTCTAAAAGATGTTCTCTTTAGTTATTTTTAGTTTTTATTCATTTTAGTCTATTTGGGTCACACTTAACCTACCCCTTGGTTATTCTTTTTGATTCATTTCCAATGGGGTTCCCTTTAAACCCAATACCTCTTCTTTATTATTTTAGGCGTAAAGTTTAAAATTTGTTGTGCTTGGAATAACTAAGATATTCATTCTAGTTTTTATGTGATGTTGCATGATGCAAGTAGTTTTAATGGTGCGAAGCATTTTAAATGTATAGAATAACTAGTTTTTATTAGGCTTATTTGTATGACTCTTATGTGATTTTTGCCTAATTTTGGATTCATGTTATTGCTTGGTTTAGAGTCTATAAAGATCCTACTTGATTTGAGCATGTGCTATGTGTGAGATGTTCTTTCTTGCTGTATACTCCTTTTTGCATATTCATGTCTAGAACTTGTCTGGTGTGTGTGCAAAGCAAAATAAAGAATGTTGGGTCCAGGAGATTATATAGGCATTTCTTTGATAGCCATGCTTCATACCCTCTTTGTCCAATCTTATTGTATGATCTTATTTAGCCCTAGTGAGACTTTAGTCTATTCTTTTATAGCCTTATATGTAGCCTATACCTTTTCTATAATTGACCACAATTTGATTAGTAGCTCATAATCACTTTAGTCAAAAGAATTGATGAGTTTAAGAAGTGTAAAATTAAAGGAGAAAGAGGTGAAAATAAAGCCCCAAAATAGTAGCTATTGGTGTTGAAAAGGTTTATGTCATTGGATAAGGAATAATATAATGAAAACAGAAAAAATTGATCAAAAATTAAATCATGGTGATAGAGACTACTCCCTTCTTACCATATGTGAACTAGTTTAAATAGATAGGTAAAAACAAAAGTGAAGTAGAAAGATAGAAGTGGTAAAAGTTTGGTTATTTAGAAAAGAGATCAAAGTATAATATGATGTATTAAAGTACTTAGGGAAGATAGTCACTATTATCGACTAGAATAGTTCCTACCCGTCTCTTAGCCTACACTAAAACCTTTAAAGTGCTATTTGATCTTAAGCCATAATATTTTGATATTAGTAGAGTACTAAACTAAGGGGTATACTATGGTTCATCTTATGTGGCATGTGAATTCTTTTTGAGAGTGGGCATAAATTGATTCTTATATCCATTCTTGAGACAAATTGCATCTCTGTAAGTGAATATAGGTAACTCTGTTGTGGTGAGGGCGCATGTTTGATGACAATTAGGTGAACTATATTGTCCCTTTGATTTATTAATATGCATGAGTTTACCAACTTGTTAGATTCAATTCTTAAGTCTAAAGTGTTTTGAAGTAGTGTGCAAGAGTTTTCAAAAGTATATGACATGTTTGGTGTTAAACTTACTCTTTGTGTGGTCATTGTAGTGCTAGCTTGAATTTATTGTTTGTTATAGAGTAATATTGGAGTGTTCCTTATTTGGTTCTTAATGTGAATAGTTTTTCCAGTACGATCAAGGATTTAAGTGTGGGCTGATGATCTTAGATGGATTTATATACCTAAGTGTCATAATCTTGGCTTGTTTAGCCTAGTTTTGATGAATTCTTATGTGCATAAAAAGTTGATATTCATATAACTAAGAATCTATGTGTTAAAATACATCTTTATAATGTTTTATGTGTGGTTATAACAAGTTTGGAATTATATTGTTCACTTAGAATTTAAACAACAAAACTAGTGTCACTAGCTTGAGTTATGGGTTGTTCTAGTTCATCTCATTGAATTTTAGTGTATTTTAAGCACTAATATGCATTTTTTTATGTTATAGAAGTCCATGTATCATTTAAAGAGTGATGATCATAAGAAAAACAAGTTCTAATGATGATGGAAAATCACCCAAAAAGTAAGGAACTCAAGGCTTAATGGAAGGAGGCGAACCTTGATGAAATCTTGAATGGGCGTACCATGCCCTCTAGCCTCTGAGATAAGGGACTTCCATGCCCTAAGACACAAATAAAATTGTTGATTTCCAGTTATAATCCATTATAATGGAGTTCTACGGCCTTATCGCGTCAATACATGGAAGTGACATGCCCTTGATTCCTAAATGGGCTCTTGGCTTCCCTATGGGAGTTGTTGAAGATACCTTGGAAGACTTTTTGGGCTAGAAATACACTTGATGCGGTTTCAATTAGGTTCCTTAATCTTTCCTTTAGTTTTGTTCTTGTTTTTATACATAAATTTCAATCTTACAATTCGTTGTAAGACCTTGAGTGGCTAAACACCCTCTTCTAGGGTTGAGGCCAAGAACATGATGACTTATTCATTAAATTGAATTGGTTTATGTTTATTATCACAATTGTTTTATCTTAAATCCTTGTTATTACTATTCAACAGATCGCGACCCCTTGGATAAATTCATATTTTCATTGTGAGCCCAAATGTAGGAACAATAGAATTGATCATGGGGAATATGGAGTGTGAACTTAAACATTCAAGGAATTGAATTTAGGATTTGCATCTGGGATAGAAATATACCTAATTTGCCCCACTTATTTCATATATGAGATGAAATTTAAATGCATTTCCCTTAGTTTTTGAACCCTCGGTCAATGATGTAGTTGTGGGGCTAAGTCAGATAGATGATTAGAGGCTCAAAAGACCATATTCATGATATCGAACCTATGACCAACAACCAAGAAAATAAACTAAACCAACAAGATTATATGTTAAGTAGGATAGTTCGTAGTGCCGTGAACCTGGATTCTTCCCAATTATTGACTCCAAAACTTTATAATTCAGAATTGTTTAAGGTTATTTTTAGGTTTCAAATCTCAAACATTATTGGTTACATTTGCAATTATTTTATCTTTTTATTAATACTAGAGTTAGATTGTTGTTGAGCACAAGTACCTGGAATGATATTTGGGTTTTAAATGACATTTTACAACTTGAGAGACCACGCACACTTGCATTTTCACTAGGACACAATAGATAAAAATATCATGCTTAAAATTTCAGCATGACCATCCCCCAAACCGAGTACCAAAACATCCTCAAAATCTAAAGAAAATTAAGACTTTTCTTGAGAATTAAATTAACAGTAGGGTAAAACACTTATCGATTAAAGGTAGTAGAGTGATCAAGAATCAAGATACAACTAATCCTCAACTCCAATTTGTTATCCAACTCTAGTTTCCAAGCTTTAAGAAGAAATAATGTATGAAATTTTATGAGAAAAAGATAAAGTATCTCATTCAAATGTAGTGGACCTATGCTCAGGCAGAGGTTTGGCCTCTTAAGTGACTAACACACAGCTTATGCAGTGGGTACTGTTTTCACACATCTCTACTTAACAGAAGGAAATCCTATTTAAGTGAAAGAGGTTGAAATTAGCGCTAGATACTTATGCGGCATCCTAGACACATAAGTGGCTCAACTTAAGCAACCAAAAGGGCACTTAAGTGGATACATGGCTAATTTTCCAATAATATTTAGAAAAACCACAAAAGAATCCAATCGAGTGATTAAGATTCATTCAAACCCCATGCATAAAAAAGATATGTCAACCCATAAAAATTACATTTTGCACTCAACGAAATTGATGAAATACCAAATGAGAGATCACTTTAATGAAAAGTGGGACCTACACCCAAACTTACTTGATAGCTAAAAATGATTTAGAATGCCCCTAGACCTTAAACAAAGGTCTAGCAATCCTAAAATCCACATTTGGAGCTAACAAACTTGTCAGAAATCTCATCCAAGGCGTCTTACTTGAATTTTTGCTTAATGACAAATTTACCAACCTTGTATGATCTAAAATAGGAATACTTGTGTAAAATAAAAGGAACTTCCTAGGCATCATAATATCATACCTAGCAAGTCATAAATGACTTGTGGCAGCTATAGAAAAGCTTTAAAGGCAAAATATAAAAAAGAGGAAAATAACCTAGAGGATCATTAAATTATTTGGCAAACCATGTCATTGATAATGCTCAAGATACTCGTCAAGATATATGCAGTTGCTATAGATATAATTTTTACCCAATATAGATTTGGTGTCAAGTCCATACGGAATAAAGGTGATAGGCTCACCTATGAGTGTTTCAAGTTACGAAGCCTTTGTATTCAATGCTAATAATAATGCTACAAAGTAAATAGGGGGTTATTTCAAGACAATTACGTATTCAAATCACCAATTTCAACTTGGAATCACAAGTAAATACTACTTAATATAATAAAAGGATAAAAACACTTTGGATTATGCCCTCTTGAGTTTGACTATACATATGGGTACGTTAAAATGCATCTAAATTTGATTGACTATTAAGAACAAACTTAGCCTTAAGTAATGGATGTAATCTTTCAATCTACCACATAATTTCATATGGGTTTCTTTCAAACACCCAAATGTATAAACTACCAACCAACCAATGACCTCAAATTAGTTAGTCTATTTCTAACACTAGCTATTAGAAGAGATTTAGTTAATTCGTTGTAACTAAATATCTCTACCTTTATCTTCTCTTTCAAGTAAGATGAGATCTAAGAATGACTAGATCTTGCAATCTCAATTCTCGAGTTAAAACAAAGAGAATAAGATAAAATTAAAACATTCAATCAAATAAAGAGGTAAATAATCACTGCCCACATAATAATAAATAATTAATAATGCAGAACCCCAAGCATAGAACGTTGCTTCTCATAACGAGAGAAAAAGAAGATTTACCTATATAATCATTCAAATTTTCCATAGAATCCAAATGATTTCCAAGAAATTTAATATTCCAAGCAAAAAATAACGAAAATTCAATCTAGGATTTCAATTACAATCTTTACATTCAAGATATGGCAAAAGATAGGGTTCCAAGATGCCAAAAAGGCTGATATAGCTTCAACAAAAATGGACTAATAAATTCTAAAAATACCACATTGTTTAATTCGGTGGATAACACTGTCGATGCCAAACATCCTGTCAATGTGTCAAATTTTCCTTCCATCACTAGATCGTCATTGATGAGGATATTTTTTGTCGATCGACTCAGTGAAGTGGTGAATTGCTATTATTCATACTTGAGACATTTGGATTAAAACTTGCTTGAATTTTGCCTTGTAGTGATGGGAACTTTGTTCAGGTAATGTGCCATACATTATAGAGATGCTCTAATTATACTTAGTGATACTCCTTTCATTTTTGAGATTTAATTTTCCATGTGTTTGCTTCTTTTCACTCTTCAAATCACTTGTATTTTATCCTAAAAAATAATCAAAACAATATTAAAATAAACTCAAATTGGCATTTAGGACTTGATTTCTTATCATTTTTATGACAACTATCTCAATTTTCCGACTCACAACATCCCTAACTCAAATATTTGCCCATCCTTAAGTAAGCCGATATGCGCACAACATAATCAACTCTGTCTACAAATGATACAACTTGGAAGCTTAGACTTATGTTTTTTTTAAAACACTTTGCCCTCATGGTTTTGAAAAGAATGAAACAAGTTTCACCTATCAAATACTAAATTTGTGAACAACGAGCCTCTAATATTTATTAAATGTTACCAAACCACTCACATTGTTATTGAATTCAACCTGGATTAAAGAATATTTAGGCAGTATAATCAAGTGACCTCAGACAAAGAAGCCCCTTCCCTCAAGAATCAATAAAAATTAAATAGGGGACTACCATGAATCACTCTTACTCTCAGAAGTGATTATGAACATGAATAACACGCCATAGGTTTTCCCTTAAGCTCTACTTCATAACTTCAAGAATGCTACTTTGGAGAACGTAAAGGTCTTGCTTAGGTTTATAGCATAGGCTATGGGTAAGGTAGGGAAGGTTAGTGTTAAAGTTTCTCTACCCCCTCAAAGCATATAGATAGCCTCAATTACATATTTTTCCTAAAACATACTTCTTATCCATCTGTAAGGACCTCTAAAAGTTTCAAGCCATTTTCACCTTCCTATCCTTTCAAGCATTATTCTACTAAAAATATGTACAAACATGAAACACAAATAAAACTTTTTTATTAAATTATTTTGAATCGTTGTCTCAATTATCTTATATATCTACAAAGGATGTGAGGATAATAAGAAGAGAAAGTTAATACTCTCCATGTTGTAAACTTTTGATACCAAAATCTGACCCAAAAGGGCTATCAACCTCCAAATATAGCTTTTGGCCTAAGTTGGTTTATATCCTCAATAAATGCATCAATACGGGTTCTAGCTTAAGTTGGTCTATAGCCTTAATAGATACATTAAGATGGGTTCAATTTAAGAGAAGGGCATAAGCATAAAGCGTTTCATCTTGTAATATGGTTGTCTAAAAATGGAACTATGGATAAAATTAAGGAACTATTTGGTCAATCAACTCAATATGGTATGGCTACTTTTTTGTCAAATTGAAGGTTCACTCTTTATCAACGTCCTAATAATACTTATCTAACATCACATACTCTTTACTTTAGGATTAGAACAGCGAGGAAAGTAATATTATTCTAACCACTAATTGTCTTCAGATGCTATATCCCCACGTAATATAGGGGCTAGATCATCTTCTTCTTTACCTATCCAGTGATTAAACGATCAAGCGGTTCGTGAATTGACTTGAAAGGGTGAGCTTTCTACATTTAGAAGACACTCATCTCTTAGTCCTTATCTTTAGACTAAGTCTCTTTAGGACTTGGTTTGGCTATAGTCGGGGCTTTTCCCGACATGTATACTTTTTGACTTCTGTTTTGTATAGAGGTATTGTGAACAACTGTGAACTTGGGAGTAGTTATCATTATTAAATATAATATTAAATAAAGATATATTTCATTATCTTGACTTATGAGTTGAATTTCCATCGACTCCTATAATAATGAGATGTTTAGGATGGGTTATTGGGGAAACCTTCAGTTCATGATAGCTTGAGGTGCCCATACAACGTGGTTTGAAGTTTGGGTCATTTCAAGTTGGTATCAGAGCCTAGGTTCATGGTTACTTGGGTGTTCATAATACCATGTCAAGTAGAGTCTCTTTTATGGGTGTGAAGCATGCCACACTTGTAAAAGAAAAGTATAAGACATTTTAGGAAATATTTCTCATTCTTGTGTTTCAATCTTAAGCTATAAAGTCTAAGGTCTTGAATTCGTCGAATTCTATTTGCAATCTTTTAGATCTTGCCTCAAAGAAGATCTAAAACTCAGGTAAACACTCTTGAGGGTCCTATGGATGAAGCTCATCCAACTTCTGGAATTCAAACCAGGGTTAGGGCTGCGGCATCTGGCCATCCTCATAGGGTTCCGCCTACCCACCCTAACTCATACCCTAAAAGGGATACTACTAATGTAGAGTTTCATCACTCCATAAACCTCTTGACTTAATTGGTAGCCTCTCTAGCAGAGCATGGTGCTCTGGCTACTATTTTTCTAAGGCCATAAGAATTGGCCAATTTATGAGATTGAGCCCTCCTATGTTCTTTTGCATGAAGGTTGAGGAATGTCCTCAAGGTTTCATCGATAAAATGGAGAAGAACCTCAGAATCATGCATGCTTTAGAAATTAAGGGTGTTGATCTTGCTTTCTACCAATTGAAGGATGTAGCATACTAGTGGTACAAAGTATAGGAGTTTTCTAGGGGTGTTGATGCTAGCTTGGCTTCTTGGGTGGATTTCTCCAAGGTTTTCCTTGACTACTTCTTTCCTTAAGAGTTGAGGGAGGAAAAGGTGGAAGATTTCATGGACTTGAAGAAAGGAAGGATGTCTGTAGAAGAGTATTCCATGAAATTTCATTATTTTTCAAAGTATGCTCCCAATATGGTCTGTAGCATGAGGGATAGAATATATAAGTTTGTCTTAGGGTTGTCCTATGAGTTAGCCCTTAAGAGAAAGTTAGACTTGTTGATTGATAACATGGATATCTCTAGGTTAATTCTATAAATGCAACAACTAGAGGATGAGAAGAAGAAGCAAGTTGAGCTTAGTAAGAGGCAAGGGAGAAAGTTTAGGCCTTCTGAGAGTAATGGTGGATATTGTGGAAACTAGCCACAAAATAAGTGGGGGAGTTCAGTTCATTATCTTCAACTAGTATTCACTCTCCTTACCTAAAGTTTTTAGGTGTTCGTTGGTCTTAGTTCAGTGGTGGGTCCCGGGCATCGGGTGCCTAATTTTATTCTAATGGTACCCAGTCGGCTCCACCCCACCCTACTTGTATATTTTATGGTCAGAGCCATTATGGTAAGTGTGAGAAAGAGAGATGAAAATCATTTTATTATGGTCATATCAGGAATATGTAGTGAGAATGCCACTCTCAGATGGCTTCTTCAGCCAATAAGGCCCCTATTTCTGCTCTTCCTTCTACACCAAAGGGTGTTATGTCTACTTCTACTTCTGCTTCTAGCACTGGTATTGGCCAAAACCATTTGTATGCACTTGCTACTCTTTAAGATTTTGAGGTGTATTCTTATGTTATCACTAGTATGTTGAGACTCTTCTCCCTTGATGTGTATTTTTTGCTTGATCTAGGGTCTACACTTTCTTATGTGACCCCATATATGGTTTTGCATCTTAATTGTAGTCCCAAAAGTCTATCAGTTCCCTTTTATATTTCTACCCCAGTTGGAGACTCTATAGTTGTTAAAAGGGTTGATAAGGGGTGTGTGATATCTATTTAAAGTAGAGATACTCTTTTTGACTTGATAGAGTTATACATAGTTATTTTGATGTTATCTTAGGTATGGTTGCATTCGTGTTATGATTCCTATGATTGTCAAACTCATAGAGTCATGTTCTAATTCCCTAATGAGTCGGTCATTGTATAGGAAGATGGTTCGGTAGTGCCTAAGGTAAGGTTTATTCTTATCTCAAAGACCTAAAGTTAATTTTGAAGGGGTGTTCGTATCATTTGGTCTGAGTTAAAGATTCTAACATGGAAGGGCCTTCTCTAGAATCTGTACCCATGGTAAATAAGTTTCCCAAAGTATTTATCAATGATCTTCTCGGTGTCCTCCCAATAGGAAAATTGATTTCTGGATTGATCTTGTCTCAGACACTCATCCAATCTATATCCCTCCTTATAGAATAGCTCTGACAGAGTTAAAAGAACTTAAGGAGCAATTGAAAGACCTCCTAGATAAGGGTCTTATGAGGCCTAGTGTGTCTCCTTGGGGTGCTCCATTTTTGTTTGTGCACAATAAGGATGGTTCCCTTTGTATATGCATCAATTATCATCAGTTGAACAAGGTGACTGTAAAGAACAAATATCACTTCCTAGGATCAATGATTTGTTTGATCAACTTCAGGGTGCAAAGTTTTTCTCCAAGATTTATCTTAGAATGAGTCATCATCAACTTAAGATTAGGGAAGTGAATATACCTAAGATTGCCTTTAGAACCCGGTATGGCCACTATGAGTTTCTTGTCATGTCTTTGGGTTGACCAATGCCCCGGTGACATTCATGGATTTGATGAATCGAGTCTTCCATCTGTTCATGGACATGTTTGTCATTGTCTTCACTAATGATATCTTAGTATATTTTAAGAGTAAGGAGGATCATATAGATCACCTCCGTGCCGTGTTACAAACTTTGAAGGATCATCATTTATATGCTAAGTTCTCCAAGTGTGAATTTTGGTTGAAAGTCATATCTTTTTTTGGTCATGTCATCTCTAGTGAAGGGATCATTATGGATCCCTAAAAGATTGTGGCGGTTGAGAAGTGGCCTAGACATGCGACTCTAACTGCTATTCTGAGCTTCTTATGTCTAGTTGGTTATTAAAGGTGGTTTGTGGAGATTTTTTTCATTATATCTGCCCCATTGACCAAATTGAGCAAAAATAAGGTTAAGTTATTATGGTTTGATGCGTGTGAGGGTTGTTTCGAGAAGTTGGAAGATAGATTAACTTCATCTCTAGTTTTCACCTTGCTCGAAGGTAATGATGGTTTTGTGGTTTATTATGATGCTTCTCATGTCGGTCTTCGTTGCATGTTGATGCAACATAGTTAGGTGGTGGCCTATCCTTCTAGGCAATTGAAATTTCATGAAAATAACTACCCCACCCATGACTTAGAACTATTAGTTGTAGTCTTCATTTTGAAAATTTGGCGGCATTATCTTTATGGTGTTCATGTTGATATATTTTCCAATCATAAAAGCCTCCAATATATGTTTACCAAAAAATATTTGATTCTCTAACAAATTAGGTGGGTTGAACTATTGAAATACTATGATATGAGTCTTAATTACTATCCCAATAAGCCAAATGTAGTCGCCGATGCTTTGAGTAGATTGTCTATGGAAAGTTTGGCCCTTGTTGATGAGGATAAGTAGGAATTGGTAAGGGATATTCACCATTTGGTAAATCTTGGAGTTCGATTTATGGACTCTGAGGATGGTGGTGTGTTTGTGTTGTCTCTTGTTGTTGAGATAAAGAAAAAGCAAGTATTAGACCCTGACTTGATGAAGGCCAAGAGTAATATGGGTCAACACAAAGCCACAGACTTTGTGATTGGTGGTGATGGTATCTTGAGGTACCAAGGTAGGCTAGGTATTCCCGATGTTGATGGATTGAAGGAAAGGGTCATGGTCAAGGCTCATGAATCCCATATTATATTCATCCCAGTTCCACCAAAATATATCATGACTATTGGTGTAATAATATGAAGCATGATGTTGCTATCCATGTGGCTAAGTTTATGGTTTGCCAACAAGTAAAGGTTAAGCACTTAATGCCCGGTGGCCTATACCAAGAGATTAGGTTTCTCGAGGGGAGGAAGTGGGAGTCGATTAATATATATTTCGTTACTAGTCTTCCTAGGTCTCATAACGGCCCGAATGTGGTACCCGGAATGCTACACGATGGACATAATCTTGAAGGACCACAAGCTAACCCATGATTGATATCTGTAATTGGGTACTACATAATATACTGTATAAATGCAGAAAAAGGTTGAAAGTCCATAGAATTCAAATATCTGATAAAACATAACATCTGGAAATACGGTAAATAAATACCAAAACAAAACTGAAATAACTGTCTGAACATGATATAGTTCGGAAGCCTCTAAACTGTTTGAAAACTGTGTAGTTGATGGGACATGTCCCCAACTAACTTTGGACTACTAAAATAAGAAAGTAATAAAATAATTAGGATGTCCTCGAATGATGAGGACTCCCTGCTAATCTGGCTGCTGAATGTCTAATCTACTAAGGATGCTCTGGAGCTCGTGGTTCAGAACCTATGGTATAAAAACACCATAGCGTAAATGCGTCAGTACGATTGAATGTACTGGTATGCAAGTGAGGTAGGCTGAATGCAAGGAGTTTATATGTATGAACAAGACTAATTGACTGAATAATATGATTGTAAGAAGACATGTATGAATATGTGAATTGTAAGTAAGATCATGACATCACTGAATCTGAATACTGATAACATAAGTTTTGTATAACTGATAAACTACTATCTGAATGACTGTGTCTGACAGTCCTATTTTTTATGGAATTAGCTAAGTTCTATACTGAACTGGGTGACTGTATCTGAAAGTCCAGAATTCTGTAGAACTATCTAAGTTCTATTACTGAGACTGAGACTGAGACTGTAATTGTGGGAAGTAGTCATCTAACCGACATGCCCCAAATAACATAATATAATTGAGTTGGGGTCCAATCTGTAACCCCAATTAGAAGGGTGTCAATACTGCGCTACAGGTAAGCACAAGTTATGAGTAATCCCTTATCTAACAGGTACTCTAAGGAAAATAGAGGGACCATCATCTAACAGGCTAAGTCACCTCATCAACCCTCATCTAACAGGTTAGATGTCTCAAACTATACTGGCTACGTAGTTCTAGAGTGCAAGGATTTCTTCTAAGAATCACACCCTCTACTCGCAGGTGAGTTCCCATCCTTGGGCTAAATCGGTGTTGAATCCTACTCCTATCAGATTAGAAACTGAATTAATTATACTAAACCGACTGGACTAATTTCACTGAGTCTTGTTGACTGACGAAATATTACTGAGATCTGATAACTGACTGATATTACCGAGTTTTCCTTAGTTATGAGACTGACTGCATTCTACTGAACATGGCTTGATTGAGAGTATCTTAAAAACTGACACTGGCTCTAGGCACACAACTAAATTTTTGGGTACAAGTACCCCCAGGACTCGATAGCAGGAAACTCACAAGACATGACACTTCCTGGACTCACAACCATAATCAACAATCCATAATACAATCATTGGGGAATTTCATAAGGCACTTGATTATCATGGTTTGGTACATGAATAGGAATGTACATAAACATGTCATAATTTCATAGGGCTAATCTCCTGAACAATCCATCAAACAATTTCAATTCATAACAATAATATGGAAGTCATTTTGAACATAAGGGTAAAGCATGGGTTCATCATTTTTCGTCATAATTGAGTCCTAAAGCATGATTCTTATTCTCTTGGGCATTTTATCAAACACATTGCATGCATAACCTTAGGCTTAGGCATATACACTAGTTCATACATCATGGTTACTTTAATCAACCCAATTTAAAAGTTTCCAAACCCTCATACTAGCATAATTTCGTGAAAGGTACATAAAGACTCCAACTTGGGATTCATGCAACCATATCAACATAATTAAAATCAACTCACTGCATGGAAATCACAATCATGAGTTTAAAATAGGATTCGTGAGCTTCATGAGTGATAGAAATCCCATGAATCATCACTTTACATACCTGGGTGGATGATTTCTTAAAGATTGGTGGAGGAAACCTTGAATTCTTGCCTTGGGATTAGGACACCTAGGGTTTCTTGTTCTTAGGAAATGATCTTTGAGAGAAACCCTAATTTGGTGTTGCGGATGAATAATGAAGTTATGAGCTCTGGTCTAGTATAATTAGGGGTTAAAACAGGTGGAAAATGACCCAAATACCCTTTTAAAAATGGCTTAAAATCACTGATCGAAAGTGGCAATGGTTTGGGCGACGGTCCATTGTTGGGTCGATGGTCCGTCAATCCATACAGTCGTACTTGGCCAGAACCTGAACTTCCTACCTCGTCTGGGACGGTTTGGGTAATGGTCCATCACTAGCTGGGTGGTCCGCCGATCCTGACCATCGCACTTGGCCAGAAGATGGGTTCACTTCCTTAGTCGCGACGATTTGGGCAATGGCCCGTCGCTAGCTCGACGGTCCGCCGGCCTAACCATTGTTTCTGGGTAGTTCTGATTGTTCTCTATAAATTGTCCATAACTTTTTACTTTAATATCAAATTTGGACAATATCGGTATCGTTGGAAAGCTAATTTAATTTCCCACATGATAAAAAGTCAAAATTGGGGAAATTCTATCTGATTTAAACATTAATTATTTAGGAAGTCATCACTAACTCTTCTAGATACTAGATTTGACTTAAAGAAAGTTTGGGGTATTATAATATCTCCCCCTTATGAACATTCATCCTCAAATGGGACTAAATATACTGGGAAAGATGATAGACTGATCTTACTTAAAGGACGTGAAGATTTGAATATGTCTATATAACTGGAACTTCTGATATATTAAAATCTCATAATGAATATGCATGTCTGATGCACGAATATGTGATGGATAGTCTTCATGTATGCATCACTGAAATTACTGAGAAACTGAGTTTCTCATAATGAAAATGCATATCTAATGCATGAATACGTGACTAACATAATACATGAACATATGACTGGATATGCAAGGGTATTTGATACCAAGTTTATAACTGAAATCTGAACATGAAACTGAATAAGCTTATGGAAAGCTATTACATTGGGCTGAGTCTGAGTTTGCGGTGAAGAGATGAGGATACTTGGTCCGCATGTCTGCTTCTGCTTCCTAAGTAGCTCCCTCAACGGACTAATTTCGCCAAAGAACTTTGACTAGAAGGACTTCTTTGTTCCTCAGTCTGCGAGTCTGGTAGTCAGGAATTTTGATTGATATCTCTTCAAAATAAAGGTTGTTATGAATGTCTAATCCCTCTACTAGGACTACAACTATTGGGTCACCTATACACTTCTTTATCAAGGATACATAGAACACTGGATGAACTGAGGCTAGATCTGAATGCAATTTAAGCTCATAAGCTACCTTGCCAAAATGACTGAGAATTTTGATGGGACCGACATATCGAGGACTGAGCTTTCCCTTCTTGCTGAATTGCTTCACTCCCATCATCGGAGAGATTTTCAAGTACACATAATCACCATTTTCAAACTCAAGATCTTTTATGCACACATCTGAGTATGATTTTTGTCTACTCTAAGTTGTCTTGAGGCATTTTTTTTTATCAACTAAACTCTCTCTAAGTTGTCGAATACAAAGTCAGGCCCTACTAATATGGCCTTACCCACTTTGAACTAATAGATTGGAGATCTGCACCTCCTACTGTGAAGAGCTTCAAATGGAGCTATCTAAATACTGGAATGATAGTTGTTGTTGTATGTAAACTCAATCAAAGGAAAGTGATCATCGAAACTCCCCTTGAAATCAATTGCACATGCCCTTAGCATATCTTTCAAGATCTGAATGGTCCTTTCTGCTTGACCATCTAAGGATGAAAGGTTATACTGAGGTGAAATTAGATACCAAGACCCTTTTGGAATGCTTTCCAAAAGTGACAGGTGAACTGGGTACCTCTATCTTAAACAATAGACAATGGAACCTCGTACAATCTGACCAAATCCCTAATATAGAGTCTGGCGTAATCCTCAATTGAATAAGAGGTATAGACAAGAAGGAAATGATCTGATTTAGTTATCCTATCTACAATGACCCAAACGGAATCATGCTGACGACGAGTAAGAGGCAACCCATCACAAAGTCCATGTTCACTTCTTCCCACTTCTAAGTAGGAACACTGAATTTTTGTATAGACCCACTAGTCTTCTGATGCTTGATCTTAACTCGCTGGCATTTAGAGAACTTAGCCAAAAACTCTGAAACATCTCTTTTCATCCTACTCCATCAAGAGATCTTTTGTAAGTTACAGTACATCTTAGTGGACCCTTGGTGAATTGACAAGAGCGCACCATGCGCTTCTGCAAGAATTTGTTGCCTCAAGTCATCTACACCGGGAACACACAAATAACCCTGACAATGGAGAAAACCTCTACCTTCTAATCTCTGATAGAATCTTTCAATTTAACAAGACTGGGATCTCTATCTTGCTTTTCTTTTACCTCAGATACTATAGATGATTCTGAACTGTTCTAAACCCATATACTACCTTCTAAAACTTGACTAAGTAGACACCTAGTTTGGAAATCTAATGTACTTCCTGAGTTAACTTCTTCTTACTGTCCTCAACATGAGTAACATACCTAGAGATAGTCTACTGAGAGCGTCAGCCACTATATTGGCCTTGCCCGGATGATAAAGGACACTCATGTCATAATCTTCCAAGAGCTCTAACCACCTTCTCTGACGGAGGTTAAGATTTTTCAAATAGAATATGTACTAAAGGCTCTTGTGATCTGTGAATACATCTACATAAACACCGTACAAGTAATGCCTCCAAATCTTTAAGGTAAAAACTACGATTGTTAACTCAAGATCATGAATCAGATAATTCTTCTCATGGGGTTTAAGTTGTCTGGAGGTGTAGGCTATGACCTTACCATGATGTATGAGAAAACAACCCAAACCTACTCTAGATGCATCACAGTACACTACGAATCTATTTGAACTGTCTAGAAAACTTAAAACTGGAGCTGAGGTGACTTGACTCGTCAACTCCTGAAAACTCCTTTTGCATATATCTAACCACTAAAATTGAACCTTTTTCGAAGTCAATCTGAACATAGGGGATGCAATACATGAAAATCCTTCAACAAACAGATGGTAATAGCCAGCCAAACCCAAGAAACTCCTGATATCTGACAGAGAGATGGGTTTGGGCCAGTTTCTTACTGCTTTGGTCTTTTGAGGATCAACTCTAATGCCATCAGTGGAGATGATATGACCAAGGAATGCTATTGAACTTAGCCAAAATTTGCACTTACTAAATTTGGCGAATAGCTAATGATTTTTTAGAGCCTGTAATACTATTTTGAGATGGTCTGCATGATCATGCTCACTGCGGGAATAGAAAAGAATGTCATCTATAAAGACTATGACGAACATGTCTAAGTACTGCTTGAACACACGATTTATCAAGTCCATGAAAGCTACTGGGGCATTGGTAAAACCAAAAGATATGATTAAGAATTTGAAGTGACCATACCGAGTACGGAAAGTTGTTTTCAGAATATCACATTCTCTGACCTTGAGCTAATGATAGCCTAATCTGAGGTCTATCTCAGAAAAATATCTGGGACCCTGAAGTTGATCAAACAAGTCATCAATTCTAGGAAATAGATACTTGTTCTTGACGGTGACTTCATTGAGATGATGGTAGTCTATACATATTCTGAGAGAACTATTTTTCTTGTGCACGAATAAGACTGGTGTGCCCCATAGGGACACATTAGGTCTGATAAAACCTTTATCTAGGAGATCCTTCAACTGATATTTCAATTCTCTGAGTTCTGCTGGTGCCATTCTATATGGCAGAATAGATATGGGTTGAGTATCTAGAAGAAGGTCTATGTCAAAGTCTATTTCCCTTTCGGGAGGAGTTCCTGGAAGATCTTCAGGAAAGACATCTGAGTATTCATTCACTACTGGTACTGATTCAATACTGGAAGTTTCAAAACTAGTGTCCTTAACTCAAACTAGATGATAGACATATCCCTTAGATATCATTTTCCGTGTCCAAAGGTAGAAAATAAGCTGACTTCTGAACTCTGAAGTACTACCCCTCCACTGTAGGATAGGTTCATTGGAGAACTGAAACTAGACAAATCTATTTCTACAGTTGATTGTCGCATAATAGGAATGAAGCCAATCCATCATCAAAATCAGTCATCTCTAATTCGACTAAGTCTACTAAATTGACTTTTTGAGATACCATAATTGGACAGTTCCTGTATACCCATCAGGCTATGATAGTTTTACCCACTAGGTAGAGACTGAGAAAGACTCTACAAGAATTTCAGGACTAACTCCAAAATCAACTGTTATATATGGAGTGATAAAAGACAAAGAAGCTCTTCGATCTAGAAAAGCGTAAACATGTACATAAAAGATCTATAATGTACCAGTAACCACATCAGGGGAATTTTCCTAATCCTATCAGGACTGAAGAGCATAGAGTCTCTTTGGACATTGCCCACTGGTAGCACTAGAAGAGACACCCTGCAGATTTGAGCGATCAGACTGAGCTTGAAGATGATTACATTGACCCTGAGGACCTGGCTGGGGAAAATCTCTGACTCTGTGGCCTGGCTTGCCACATTCGAATAAAATATCACTGCCATCTCTACAAGTACCCTGATGGTGCTTGCCACATGTCTAACAAAGAGGATAGGTTTGGGCACTACTAACACTGCCCTGAGACTTAGAACCTAGCCCCCTATCTCTATTGTTGTCTCTAAATTTTGGCACTGGAGCACTGGTTGAGGAAGGAGCTGGAATGGATGACTTTGGGAAGAATTGAGAACGTCTTCCACCCTTTAACTTAGGCTGAGCAAAGTTGAAACTACTTGTCCTTGCTCTCTTATTATATTTTTCCCTCATCTTAATTTTCTGCTCTTCTATCTATTGAGCATGGATTATAAGACTGACTATGTCCATCTCATTAATCAACATTGCAGATCTACCCTCATTGACCACACTAAGATTCACCCCAGAAACAAACTTACTCATCTTAGCCCTACATCTACCACTATATAAGGAGCATATCTTGCTAATTTAGTAAACTTAAGAGAATGCTCTTTTGCTGTCATATTTTCTTTCCTGAGGTTGATAAACTCTAACACCTTAGCTTCCCTCAACTCTAGGGGAAATAATCTATTAAGAAAAGTAGTGGAAAACTCCTTCCACTCTATAGGCCCTACGTTACCAGCCCTCTTTTCTTTTCACTGTTTGAACCATATGTGAGCCACATCCTATAACTGATACATAGCTAGATCAGCACTCTCAATGACTGACACCCATATGATATTTGTAACCTTCTGAACCTGATCAAGGAATTCCTAAGAGTCCTCGTCTGACATAGTCTCGAAAAATAATAGAGGATTTATTTGGGTAAAGTCCCAAATCCTAGCTGCAGCTGAATTGGCTATTGGGCTGGCTGGAATGACAGTTGGTCGTTCATTTTGGGTAGCAACTAAATTAGCAAGAGTAGTGAATGCAGTTCTAAACTCTGCATGAGAAATATATTCATTCAAGGTATCTTCATAGATAGACTAAGGGGCTAACTGATTTCCATTTCTTCTTCTAGGAGGCATGTTCTGGAAATAAAAGGGAGAAACGGATTAGACCGAGGGTTAAATTTGAGCTCATGTTCACTGGCACGACATGAATACTGAAAAAGGGAAATTATTCCTAAAACATCTTATAGCCTCCTGTGCGCACAATACACCCATGCACAAAACTCTACTACATGCGGCTTTCAGACTTCCTAGGACACTATTGAACCTTAGGCTCTGATACTAAGTTTGTAACGGCCCAAATCTGGTACCCAGAATACTACACGATGCTCATGACCCCGAAGTACCACAAGCTAACCTATGACTGATATTTGTATCTGGGCACTACATAATATACTATATAAATGCAAAAAAAGGCTGAAAGGCCATAAGGTTCAAATATCTTATAAAACATAACATCTGTAAATACGATAAATAAATATTAAAATAAAACTAAAATAACTGTCTGGACATACTATAGTTTGAAAGCCTCTAAACTGTCTGAAAACTGTGGAGTTGAAGGGACATTTTCCTAACTAACTCCAGACTACTGAAATAATAAAGTAATAAAATAACTATGCTATTCGCAAATGATAAGAACTCACTGCTAATCTGGCTGCTAAACATACTATCTACTAAGGATGCTCTGGAGCTCATACTTCTGAACCTATGGTTAAAAAACACCCTAGCACAAATATGTAAGTACGATTGAATGTACTGGTACACAACTGAGGTAGGTTGAATAAAAGGGGTTTATATGCATGAACAATACTAAATAACTAAATAAAACATGAATGTGAGAAAACATGGATAAATACGTAAACTATAACTAAGATCATGACATCACTGAATCTGAATACTGATAACATAAGTTTCATATAATTGATACACTATTATCTGAATGACTGTGTCTGACAGTCCTATTTATGATAAAACTAGATGAGTTTCATATTAAACTAGGTGAATGTATCTGACAGTCCTGAATTCTGTAAATCTATCTAAGTTTTATTACTGAGACTGTAACTATAGGAAGTAGCCATCTAATTAAGATTCCCCTAATGAGATAATATAATTGAGTTGGGGTCCAATCTGTAACCCCAATTAGAAGGGTGTCAATACCATGCCACTGTTAAAGACAAGCTGCGAGTAATTTCTCATGTAACAGATACTCTAAGGAGAATAGTGGGACCCTCATCTAACAATTTAAGTCACCTCATCAACCCTTATCTAACAGGTTAAATATCTTAACCTACACTGGCTACGTTGTTCTGGAGTGCAAAGATTACTTCTATGAATCACACCTTCTAGTCGCAGGTAAGTTCCCATCCTTAGGCTAACTCGGTGTTGAATCCTACTCCCATCTAATTAGATACTGAATTAATTATACTAAAATGACTGAACTGAGTTCACTGAGTTCCATTGACTGAAGGAATATTAATGAGATCTGATAACTGACTGAGATTACTGAGTTTTCCTGAGTCATGAGACTGACTGAATTCTACTGTACATGGCTTGACTGAGAGTATCTTAAAAACTGACACTGGCTCTATGCACACAGCTAAATTATCAGGTACAAGTACTCCCAAGACTTGATAGCATGAAACTAACAAGACATGATACTTCCTGGAATCACGACCATAAACAACAATCCATACTACAATCATTGGGGAATTTTATGAGGCACTTGATTATCATGGTTTGGTACATGATTAGGAATGTGTATAAGCATTTCATAATTTTATAGGGCTAATTTTCTAAATAATCTATCAAACAATTTTAATGCATCACAATAACATGGAAGTCATTTTGAACATAAGGGTAAAGCATGGGTCGTTAATGTGGTTATAATTGATTCCTAAATCATGATTATTATTCTCTTGGGCATTTTACCAAATACATTGCATGCACAACCTTAGGCTTAGTCATATACACTATTTCATACATCGTGGTTACTTTAATCAACTCAATTTAAAAGTTTCCAAACTCATTTACTAGTATAATTTCATGAAAAGTACATAAATACTCTAACTTGGGATTCATACAACCACATAAATATAATTAAAATCAACTCACCAGAAGGAAATCACAATTCATGAGTTTAAAATGAGATTATTGAGCTTCATGGGTGAAAGAAACACTTGAATCAACACTTTAGATACTTGGGTGGATGATTTCTTAAAGATTGGTGGAGGAAAGCTTAAATTCTTCCCTTGGGATTAGACACCTAGGTTTTCTTATTCTTGGGGATTTATCTATGAGATAAACCCTAATTTAGTGTTATGGACGAATAATGTGGTTCTGATCTCTGGTCTGGTATAATTAGGGGTTAAAATGGGTGGAAAAAAACCCAAATACCCTTTTAAAAATTGCTTAAAATTACTAATCAAAAGTGGAGATGATTTGTGCATTGGTCCGTCACTGGCTCGATGGTTCGTCGGTCCATTCCATCATACTTGGTCAAAACCTAAACTTCCTGCCTCATCTAAGATGGTTTGGGCTATGGTCCATCGCTAGCTCGACGTTCTGTTGGTCTTGACCATTGTACTTGGCCAGAATATGGATTCACTACCTTAGTCGTGATGGCTTAGGCGACGGTCCATCGCTAGCTCGATGGTCCGCCGGCCTGATCGTTGCTTCTGGGTAGTTTTGATAATTCTCTGTAAAATGTCCATAACTTCTTACTTCGATACCAGATTTGGACGAAATTGGTATTGTTGGAAAGATAATTCAATTTCCCATATGATAAAAAGTTGAAATTAGGGAAATTCTATCTGATTTAAACATACTCATTTAGGAAGTCAACACTAACTCTTCTAGATACTAGATTTGACTTAAAGAAATTTTGGGGTATTACAGTCTCAGAATCAATGTGATTCTATTTGGGTCATTGGTTATAGAATTACCAAGTCCACTTACTTCTTTCCCATAAGAACTAATTTCTCTAAAAAAAGATTATGGTAGGTAGTATCTTGCATAGATCGTGAAGTTGCATAGTGCTCTGATGTCTATTATCTCAAATAGTGGTCCCCCATTTTTATCCCACTTTTGGAAGTTATTCCAAAGAGGTTTGGGAACTAAGGTGTGCCTAAGTACCTATTTCAACCCGCAAACAGATGGACAAGTAGAGAAAACTATCCAAACTTTGGAGGATATGTTGTGGGCTTGTGTAATCAATTATAGTGGTAGTTGGTATCACCACTTGCCATTGATTGAGTTTGCCTAGAATTATAGTTACCACTCTAGTATAGGCATGGTGCCTTTCAAAGCATTGTATGGTAGGATATGTTGATCTCCTATTGGGTGGTAAGAAGTTTTTAAGTGTAAGTTGCTCGGGCCCAATTTAGTTCACCAAGAATTAAAGAAGGTGAAGGTTATCAGTGATAGATTGAAAACCATCCAAAGTCTCCAAAATTTTTATGCGGATGTGAGGCATAGGGACTTAGATTTTAATGTGGGTGATTAGGTAATCTTAAAAGTGTCTACCATGAAGGGAGTGGTGCAGTTTGGAAAAAAGGGGCAGCTTAGTCCCCGTTATGTTGGTCCTTACTTATTTGTAAAGAGGTTTGGCAACATTTCCTATGAGTTGTAGTTGCCTCCTATTATGAACTCCATTCACCTGGTTTTCCAAGCGTCTATGTTCCAAAAATATGTGGGTGACCCTTCCTTGGTTTTTCCCTTTGTAGATGTTGGTGTCTTGGAATACTTATCCAATGAGGAGGTCCAAGTGAGGATATTGGATCGGGATCTTTTCCGATTGTGAACAAAATAATTGGATTCTGTGAAGGTTCTATAGAGGAACCAAAGGTCCAAAAAAGCTACTTGGGAGGTTGAAAAGGACATAAAGTCCAAGTACCCATATTTATTTCCCATTTTAGAAGTTTTTAATTGAGGTATGTGTTAATACCTTTATTTGGCGTGGTCTTTGTCTTAAGTTCCCTTTGATAGTGGGCTTGATTCCATAAAATTCGAAGGAGCCATACGGTCTTGATAAATGATGGGATTGGATTCCCTAGTGAATGAAATGAAATAGTTAATTGATGATGATCATGATAAGTGTTGTAATGTAACATTGTTGTGTGCTTGGTCATAATTTTTCTTGAAGGTTAGTTGTGATGTGTGCTAATGTGTTTACTTGTGTTCATGCTTGCCTTACACATCATTCACGGACAAATGATCGATCCTAAGTAGGGGAGAATGAAACACTCGAGAATGTGGCCTTGAAAATTTTTTGGTTGATTGGTATTGATCATGATATGTGTGTTATGTTATATCCTTGTAGTTTGTTTTTTCTAACATTAGTAAAGATTTCTTTGTTGTATGCCAAGGTTTTAACTTTTATCTATACTTACCTATCAAAGTAGGAGAGAATTAAGACACCTGGACCTTGGACCATTTGGAAAAACAACAACCTTTTTGTGTGTCTGGAGTGGATACGGTTTGGATCCTTGAGTCATACCCTAGGTCACGAATTGTACCCCTATCCCCCTTCCCTTTCTTATCCTAGACAGTAGGTTAAGGTAATGTACTAAATTCCATATGACAACGATATTCCTTGGTCGTAACCAATGCATATGAGTCGTATACTACTCAACCATATAGAGTAAAGTCTCAAATCGTATGGACTATTTTGGTCATGAGTGAAGCTCACAATCTGGGCATGATTCGAACCCTTGGTACAAATCAATGGTTCCATTTCATACCGACAAAAGTGTGGTTGACCTATGAGGAGACCAGGGTACGATTTAGGGCACCACTTGTACCGTAGGTTACGATTACCAAGTGAATAATAAGGAGGAGTCATACCCTTGCACTTGTGGGCTTTTCAACTTTTAACCAAGGACCTTTTGTTCATTTCCCATGCCTAAAACCCTAAAACCTCTCACTATATAAGGCATTGTATCCTACTAAGTTTTCATTTACAAGACTCAAACACTCCTAAACACTCTAAAGGCTCTTGGAATCAAGATTAGTGGCTAGGTGTTAGAGGTGTTCATCTAGTGTCAAGGAAGAGGTCAATTTTGTTGGTGATTCAAGTTGTTTAATGCATGTATCTATTTCCCTCTTTAAATAACTCTAAACCCATTTATTTCACACTTGTATTATTAAGTGTATTAGGTGGTTTTGAATCAAATGAAAAGGGTTTTGTTACCTAACAATAAATAATGATGATTGTTGCTTATATTTGTGTTGATACACGTTATTGATGGTAGATTGTATATCTGGGTGCTAGTTGTATGTTTTTTAACATGAGGGTCTTGATTAACCCTAGTCTTAATGATTTCTATCATGAAAATGACCTTGTCAAAGCTATGAACACAAGGTATTTAAGAAAATGTCTAAGTGAAATGACTAGTTGTATGATTGACAATGTGTTGAGCTAGGGCAATGGCCTAAATGAGTATGAATAATTGTTGAATGATATTATAAAGCATTATAAGTCATGTATTGAAAAATTCATAACCTTGTTGGTTTACAGCTAACGAGAGGATAAAGCCCAAGACATGAAAATGAACTTGAATTTTTTATAGAACCAAGTGTGGTGAAAACGTGATAGAATGTTGTTAATGACATGTGAATGGTTTATGTGGATCTTGAGGACCACAAATTGAATTGTATAATGAATTATATGAAGGTATTTTCCTATTTAGATAGTTGAGGAATTAAGTCTCCGATGACCACCATGTGGTCATGTATAATGTTAAATTGGCTAAGTGAGCCAAAGCCCTAAATATGAAATAAATCATATGAACGTCGGTGCATGAGCCAATTGGTCAAGAGTTCAAATGTTGACTAATAATGGTGAGTGATTTGAGTTCTTTTTTTAATGAAATAACTAGTGATTTGAGTTCCTAGTCCAATGAATAACTAGTGATTCAAGTTCCTCGTCTAATGAAACTACTAGAGATTTGAGTTCCTAGACCGGTAATATAGCTAGTGATTTGAGTTCCTAGTCCGAAGAGATCTCTTGAGGTTAGAATACCTCGCCAAATGACACGGCTAGTGATTTGAGTTTTTAGACAGCGATGAGACTAGCTATTTGAGATCCTAGTTCAATGAAATGAGATGGCTAGTGATCCGAGTTCCTAGATCGATGAAACAGCTAGCGATTCGAGTTCCTTGTTTAATAAAATGGCAATGAGATTGACCTAATGGGATAACTCGGTTGGAAGTTCTTTACTCCACTCTTATAAATGAATGATTTGAGAATGCATGCTAAGTCTTGTACCCATTGTTATTTAATATGAACATGTTGTGTATATCTATGTGTATGAGTATATGTTCACGAATGATGTTGAGCCATGGTCTCTTAATTAGCATGTAGATCACCTATGTGTAAGGATAAGTATATGAATGTGAATGATGATATATCTATATTGACTTGTTGTTGAGAGATAATGATATATTGACTTATTGTTAAATGATAATGTTATTTTATCCTTACCCTTGAGTTATATTCTAGCGTTCCAACCGCTAACCATCTCTGAACGCTATGTTCCCATACGACATAGGGGCTGTAGCATCTTTTTTTTAACCTGAGCAGTGATTTGACGATCAAGCGATTTGTGCATTGACTTTAAGGGGTGAGCTTTCTTACATTTGGAAGACATTCATCTCTTAGTCCTTATTCTTAGAGTTAGTCTCTTTATGACTTGGTTTAGCTATAGTCAAGGGCTTATCCCGACATGTATACTTTTTGACTTCGGTTTTGTATAGTGGTATTGTGAACAACTATGAACTTGGGTGTGGTTATCATTATGAAATATAGTATTGACTAATGATATTTTCTGCTATCTTGACTTACGAGTTTAATTTCCATCTACTCCTATGATAATAAGATGTTTAGGATGGGTTATTGGGGTGACCTCCAGTTCATAAGAGCTTGAGGTGCCTATACGACATGGTCCAAAGTTTGGGTCATGTCAAGCTTAAAAACCATTACCATAGACATAGAAACCCTTTCCATAGAGCTACTACAACAGTTTGAAATTTGTCCCATATGTGAGTGTGGAGATAGATATATGGCAATGGTTTGTACTACTGTTTATAGAACCATTGCCATAGATGTACCTATGGCAATGGGGTTTTTCCCTCCTATTAGGATGATTTTTTTACCTATTGAAATGGTTAACATCATTGCAATAGATTGTTTTACAACGACTATAAAGCGTTGCAATAACCCTATTGCAACTATTTCATAAATCTATTGCAACGGTTATTGATCTCTTGCAACAATTTTTCACTACCTATTGCAACTATTTCGAATACATGTTGCAATGGTTTTTTGTCTACTGCAACATGTTTTGACAACCTATTACAACTATTTCAATAAGCTATTTCAACAGTTTATTTGTCTATTTCATTGGTTTTTGCCACATATTACAACTAGTTTAAATATCAATTGACGACTTAGATGAAAGTCACCCCTACTGTAAATTAGCATTTAAATCCATACATATATACATACATACATACATACATACATACATACATATATAAATAATAAATTATAATATACAATTATATACTCTCACAAAATAAAATTTTTCATTAATAATAATAAAAAATATGCAACTAATAATCTAAACCAAAAAGCAAAATCTTATATCCAAAAGATTAGTTAAGTTTTCACATGTAGTATAAAGTTCAAGTGGCAATAAATTTCAAGGAATTCAATATCAAAAATATTGATATTGAAGCATCTATCAACAATTAAAAAATCTTCTCATGTGAGGTCAATGTCTTCATCACTTCTTTCTTCATCTCTATCTCCATTTTGGTCACCTATAAAAAGAGAATAAATAATCTCAATTAGCACTTAAATAGAAAAATATTTCTATTTGGAAGATAGAAAGGACAGTCCATCTTGAAAAGCAATAAAGAGGAAAACTCATCGCAGGAGAACCAAACTATGATGTGAGGAGATGGGCATGCAATACTTGGATGTCAAACATCATAAACACAGTGTAAACAATGTTACTAAAGGTTTTCCAAAAGTAAACTGTGCTGAGAGAAATGAAATGGTAACTTGCTAAGAGAAAAGCAAAGTACCTTTGTAGTAGGAATCATAATAAGTATACTAGAAATAAAAAGAAGTTGAGCAGCAATGTTGTATTTTTGAAGAGAAAAGGTTCTAGGGAGAAACATACACGTAGTCTTTTGAAAGACTTGAATAGTTGCATGTAGTGATTTCTTTCCCATTCAAGGTAGTTCGTCTCCTACTTAAAGCATTCTACCTCTCTCTCAGTACAGGTTGGTCAATAACGCCAAGAATCTAAAAAAGTAGAAATGAAGAGAAGATCATGTAGACCAACTTTCGAAACCACATTCTAACATAGCATAATGTAAGGACATTATATATGGCATCATAAGCTAGAACCCTCATTACACCAAGGGAAAGCTAAATAAGGTGGTTCAAGAACCGAACTCAGCAGTTTTAACAAAGTGAGACCAAATGTCAATAAGGAAAAAAAGCACCAAACATGATATTGCATTGACAACTACTAAGATATAAAAGACAAAAGTATCTACATGATATAGCTAATTTCTTAAATAAACATCAATATTTTAAATTCAGGATGTGGAATGCCTGCACAAGAATATAACTAAATGGTTAATGCATAAGAATACAACTAAATGGCTAATGCATATAGAAACATATCAAACGATCTGGAACTTCACTATTGTTTGACAAATGAAATAGGAGGTGATTAAGCATGTCCTCAAAATGGAGTTGTATTTAGTTCACCTACACACAAAATGGATGTTCTTAGTTTTTCTTTTTTACTATTATTTTTTGGTTGTATATTCATGATACCTATCTCCTTTACCTTTTTTATTAGTTAAACATGATAATACTTATATATAGAGAATATTTGTTAGCTACTATTACAAATCAAAATATGCCAACAGACACCTGCCTTAGTGTAAAATGACTTGACTAGGCTTGCCCACCTGCAATATGGTTCCAATGCCTCAAAGTTTTTGGAGAAAAATTGATAGTTAACAGGACTAATAAGCAAGCTTTCACTTATCTAGTAGCAAGCAAGGTTTTATATTGATACAAATAAAATCAACTGGCTGGAAATTGATACTGGCTTACCTTTGTACAACAAGCAATAAGAGTGCCAAACACGATTTTCCTTTAAGTAAAAAGTATCCCAATGAATAGATATTTCAACTATAAGTTGAACAAAGTTGATATAGAAAGACAAGAAGGTACCTATAATGAAAATCTTTGTCCCATATATTGTGTCTAATACCCAAACAAAGTCTACACTTTTCTTTTGACTTCTCCATTCCTTCTCCTCTCCATATCTATCACCAAGTAATTTAAATACAAATTTTTAACAGACAAACATTCAGAGATAGTGTGCTATATGAAATAGATACAAAAAAATGCAATATAGACAACACACCAGTCATGCCATATAGTAAAATATCAAGAACAGAAATGGATCTAGAAGAGTTGCATTGACTCGTGTATGTCAATTTAGAAGCGTTAATGTTATTCGGCTACTACAAGGATGATCTTACCATCTCATAACATGAGTCCTCTTTTCTTAACTCTAACCTTCTGTGTCAATATTATACAAGTAAATATACTGAGTTCTACCACTTAAACCTTGTATTCTATTATTACAACCTTATGAAAGTTCAAAGGCAGATATTAAAGCTTATACGAAGGTTTTAGGTGCTTGATATTTGTTGCAAACTGGTTTCTCTAACTAACATCATTAATTTTATTGTTTCTCTAGGCATTTGACCTTTCATTTCTTGATAGAAACAACTAGCACATTACGAATAAGTTTTCAGCAAAGTATGAGGTTATGTCCACAACCAAAATGAGATAGGAACCATTTTTCCAGTGGAAGTATGAGGTTATGTCCACAACTCAAAGTATCATATGCTAACTATCATACTAAAATCAACAACGTAGCCCACCTGTAAATGATCAATCTAATTTTTATGCACATGCATTAGAAATCAAATATCATAGAACTATTAGAATGAAAAGAAGTAAACTAGTGAGAGCAACAGTGAGGCCAAACTGAAAATGCTCATTCAAAATTTTGCACAAGCAGTCATTAGAAATCAAATATCATTGAACTATTGAAATGACAAGTAGTAAATTTATGAGGGCTTAACTAACTCAAGTTGCATGGGAAGGGAAATTCTCTTGAATTATATTCACCATGGATTCCTTAACAACTTGATCAACAATTGTAATAGGACCTTAAAACACAAAATTATAAATTATAAATTATAAATCCACAAGCAATGTATTCGCATCAAAATCAATGAAAAACTTACTCAGATCTTCCTTATTGAGAATATCAAAGATTTTTCAAAAGTATTTATGAATAACTTCACCATCATCATTAGCAATTTTATTACTAGCAGCAGCAAATTCGTTG
The DNA here is from genome assembly GCF_002878395.1 of Capsicum annuum. Lineage (NCBI taxonomy): Eukaryota > Viridiplantae > Streptophyta > Magnoliopsida > Solanales > Solanaceae > Capsicum > Capsicum annuum. The sequence continues at coordinate 89,273,591 of NC_061115.1, forward strand.
AGTTCAAAGTCATAAACTCCTAAATCATCGCTTTGTACTTAACGAGTAACCAAACTCCAAAACTATTCCACAATTTCATATTCAGCGAGTATAGTTGATAAGAATTGGGTTACGTTAATAAACAAGAAAATAATACAGAAGCAAAAATACTAAGATTAAAGGCAAGAAATTAAAGATAGGCAAAATTGGAGAATAAAATCCTCAATTTCGAGGTTAATTACTAAAAGCCCTAATTGATCTTAGTATCCAAAATTAGCAGATTAAAACTAATTATGATACTAATAGAGTCAATTCAAGAACTTAGATCAAAAGTGATCTAGACCCCTATTTCAAAGAAACTAAAGACAATAATTAGTATAAGACTAATCACATTCTTTAATTAACTTTAATAGAAACCAAAGATATCAAATTAAGAATTAATCTTACATCCTAAAAAATCGTTCTTATAAGGTCGCAAGATAAATCCCAAGTAGCCACACACAAAAGTATAGAGAAACGCTCAATTAATAATAATATTGTCTTATTGCAAATAACAAAATTCATCCCTATATATAGAAAAAAAAACCTATCCCAAATAACATGGGGTTGGGATCTACCTTTATCAAAATCTAACTAGGACTAGGAAAAAGCTATCCCAAATTGCATGGGATTAGGATCTACTATTATGAAAATAATAAATAAAATTCTACTAGGACTAAGAAAGCATATAAAAATAATACCAAAAATTCTCCCCTAAGAAAATAAGGAAATGTTTCCAAATTTACTCACAACCCATATGGGCCCAATCTTCTTCCTTTTGAACTTGGACTTGAATCATAAAATATGTGTAGAACTTTGCTCATTCTTCTCCATAATTCTTGGACTCGTTCTTGGGCTCTGCTTCCATCATAAGAATCTTCTTGATTTCACGCTGATACCATTTGTAGGGGGTGCGGATAAGTTGTGTGGTAAAATAGATCTATTATAAATATAATGGATTTATTTTTATTTGTGCGTGGATATTTCTTAACTTCTCTAAATATTTTTATTTTTATTTTTATTTTGAGTTTATTTATGTTAGTTTTATCGATATTCATATCTTGGGGGTGATTATATGGTAATTGATTAAATGCTTTACTATAGTATTCTTCAATTTTTTCTCTTAGTTTTTGTAATTCTTCTATATTATTTTGAAGGTATTCTAAATATTCTATATCTTTTGTTTCAAAATATCCAATTAGATTGTATTTCATAAGTATTTCTATTAATCTTATTTATTTCATATTTTGTCTCCAATATTTTAAATATTCATAGTCTATCATTTATCCTGTAGTAATTGTAGATTTACAAATTTATGTATAATAATTTATCCTAATTGTACTGTAATGTCTATCTAATTCTAGATTTTCAATGCTATTTATTATCTTGCGTTGTTCTTCTCGTAGTGAGTTATTTAAATTGTATAAACTATCATATGTACTTTTTCCTAAATTTTCTAAGGTTTCTTCTATCCATATTAATTTTTCTTTTAGATTCTCCATTATTTTTCTAATTCAGTTTCTACAATTAATTTCTTCATTTAGATTATCTTGATTTTCTCTAGTTTTTCTAATATATTCTAACGTTTCTTAATCTGAATAGTATCCATCTGGGTAATTATCCAGGTATAGTTATTCTATCCAATTTATAGTTTCAATTTCATAGTCTAATACTTTTTCTAATATTATTCTCTTAATATATATAATTTCTATATCTCTAAGTATATATAAGATAAATATTTTAAGATTATCTATCATTTAAAATTGATTAAATACTTTATTATAATATTTTTTTAGTTGTGTGTTTAATCTCATTAATTCTTCTATATTTTCACTAAGAAATTGTATATATTTTCTATCTATTTTCGAAAATTCTAAATATACATAATTTATCATAGTTAGTGTGTGGGTTTGATATGTAAGTATTTATAAGAGTAGTTCGGTAGGTATGGTATATGATTAATTCTAGTCATAAAATATCTATCAAATATTTTTTTCAATATGATTTTTCTTATATCTACTATTTCTATATCCTTAAGTACATATAAAACGAGTATTTTAAATTTATCTACCATTTCATCAGATAAAAAATTATCCATTTTTTATAAAATTGTTATTTTCAAAATATTCCCTTCAATCACGTACATAACAAAATATGATCACTTTAGATTGGTATATACTAGATTATTCTTAAATAACATATTCTTAGGTCACTATTAGCATGGTAATCTAGATACTTTTCCCTTAAACAGTGCATCTACTCTGGTTACTCCCCTATCACGTCTTTCTTGCCTCACCAGTTTCACCTTTAGGATGGCATAGTTCTTAGGAGTTTTCTCCTTTTCCACTTTGCTAATAAACTTCTTAACATGCTATTTTTTGAATAATTCTACTATAAAGCAACTAACATGAACTTATTTTATCATATCATGATTGTTAGGAATTTATGAATTTAGTTATTCATAATAGTAAATGAATATACCTGTTCTGGTAGGTTTGATAATTCTAAGCTTTCTTCCTCCATAGATTTTTCCATTGAAATATACCTATTTTTTAATAAATAAGAAAAATATTTGTTATAGACGAGAGAGAGAATTTTTTTGCTTTAACACATGAACGTTTGCCTCTTTCTGCCTTCGATGCCTTACTTTACAAAAGTTTCTCTAATTTTTTTTTTACATGTATCCTACCAAATTATTTACAAAAGTCTTCAAAAATTATTTCTCTAACCTAATTTACAAGAAAGTCTACAAAATCATAAATGCTTTTGGCTAAAAAGTCAAAAAGCCTAGATAAGCTACCTAACCTAAATAATGTCTTTTATGTAAAAGAAATCAAAATCTATAATAATTCACATGTTGAAATTATAAGTCATATGTCCTTTTCATATTTTTTATGACTTTGATAACTTTTGTCTTCTTTAATTTATCCGTAGTTGATTTTACTTCGTTGCTGTCTCTATTGTATTTGCTGATTTTTTATCTTCTTTCTAGCTAGCATGCTTATCTTTATTCTAGCTGTACATCTGCGATAATATTATCTTCTCCATTATATTTCGAACATTGATGGTCTAAATATTTATGTCCAATTATCTTGCAATATCTTGTCAATAATTCGTCTGAAATAAATCCTCTCTTAATTGCTCTTGCAGTAGATTATTTTTTTGGGTTAAGTAATGTCATTATCCATTGTCTAACATCTTCCATATCTGCTTTTCGTAGTTCTTTTGAATTTGAATAAATTATCTGATGGTCTCTTGAATAATAGGTCCATATTCGGTTTCCATTGGTATAATGTTTACTAGTTCTTGAATAATTGTAGCTAATCTAATAAGTCGTTTGTTTGCATAAAAATTAGGTATCTCTATTCTGGGTATCTTTGGCTGTTGTACAATATCTTCTGGTATAATCATATCCCTGGTTAATCCTATTTTTACAACTTGTATAACTGATTTTATCTCGTCGTATAATATCTTTATTGGTGCAGTATAACACTTTATATAAAATAGATTTCCTTTGGTTAATCTTTTATAGGTGTTGAATATTTTTTGTAATTCTTCCATAACTGATAGTTCTTCTCCATCTTGGGTGTATATGGTATTTAATAATCCATAATCAAAACAGGTTTTTGTTAAGCTTGGGTTGGTTTTGGGTAGTGCAATTAGCTTGTTGTGACCTTGTAATCTTTGGGTTATATAGTTTGTGTTGGGTTCTTTGGTATCTGTAGCTCTTAGGTTAAGGTTTAGAAAAATTTGTACTCGGTAGATATTTTCTATGTATTTTTGGGCTGTATAGTTATAAACTTTTTTATCTTGGTTCAGACTATCTCGATATGTGGTAATTTGTGGGGGTATGTTCAAGAGGTCTTTTTGTACTTTTGGTGTAAATGGGTTTTCAAATGTCTTATTTAAGTTCATATTCTGGTATCTTTGTCCAATAACTCCTTTACTTGTACCTGCAATTGTAGATTGATAAACATTATGGGTTTTACGGAGTGTCCTAATGTCTCCTTCTGGCTCTGGAATTGTAATGTCTTCCGATCGACATAGCTCTGCACACTACTGAGTTAGCTGATTTGTAGCTATAGACTTCAGTTTATCTTCATTAGTCTTTAGCTTTTCTATTTCATTACCCATACTGTCCACTTTTATTGAAAGCGTAGTTAGGGTTTTGAATATCTTTTCTAAAGCATCATCTTCTATTATATCAGTTTTTGTAGCTTTGTCATGATATGTAATCTGCAATAACGTTTTTGTTAGTACTAATTACTTCAATTGTAAATGTAAAATTTAATATATTCAATACTAGTCTCCGAATCTCTTTTGTTGTAACTGAATTTTGTATTTTCTTTGTTAGCCACCAACGTACCTGTATATTATCTGTTAGTACAATAAGCTTGTTATATACAATATATGGCTCAAATGCTAATAAACATTTATATAATGAACATAATTCTTTTCTATTTATTTCCCATTTTATTTCTGTTTCATTAAACGTTCCTGAATAATATCTACAATGATGTTCTATTTTTTCATTTTCATACCTATATTTAAGTACTCCTCCATAACTACATTCACTAGCATCTTCTTTTACTATATATATAAATTTTCTATTTTCGTCTGGAAATTGTAATTTTGGTAATTCTTTACAAAGTGTTTTTATTTTCTGAACTTGTTTTTTTATCTTCTTTATTATAATTATATTCTACATCGTTTTTTAATTTTTTCTGTAAAGGCTTTAGATTTTCTGCTAATTTTGGTATATATTCCCTTACTTGGTTTACGAATCCCAAAACTGATTATAATTTCTTTTTTGTATCTAATTCTTCTTTCGAATTTATTATTTTTTATACTATATGTTGTTGCATTGTACTCCACTTTTATCTAATTGTATTCCTAAATATTCTATCTGATTTTTCATAATTTCAGCTTTCTTTTCACTTAAACTTATTCCCGATTTTTCTATTATATCCGTAAATTGTTCTAATAATTTTAAATGTTCTTCTTTGGTTTTTGTATATAATAGTATATCATCTATATATACTATACAATTAGGCAATTGTTTAAAATAACTATCCATAAAATGTTGATATCTACCTGATGCATTTTTATATCCAAATGGTAGTACATTCCATTCATAAAATCTTTGTGGTACCGTAAATGCGGTTAATTCCTTAGATTCTTCTTCTAACTTTAAATGGTAAAATCCTGATTTATAATCAAATTTACTAAAGTAATTATATTCTTGTATTTGTCTTATTTTTAATGTCTTATTTGGTATTGGGTAATTATATGCCATTGTTTTTGCATTTAAATTTCTATAATCAATAACCATTCTACTTTTTTCTCTTTTTTGTTCACTATGTTTATTTACTATAAATACTGGACTATTGTATTTACTATTACTTTTTTGTATATATTATTTTTCTAATAATTCATCTATATGCATTTTAAATTCTTTTAAATCGTCAAAATTATGTGTTAATGGTTTTTGAGTTATTATGCTATTTTTATCTATTAATTCAATATTTATAGTAGTTTTATGTTTTTCCCATCCTTTTAACGAATCTTCACTATATAATTGTTCTAATTTTTTCTTAATTATTTCTATCTTATTTATTGAAAATATAGTTATTTCCTTTTTATTTATTGAAAATATGACTAGTTCTATTGTATCTTCAGTATTTTTTATATTTTTTATTTTTTGTGCAATTTTTTCACTTCCTTCTATCCAATCAGTTTTTTTTCTTATTTTATTAGTAACTCTTTTTCCTCTTACTTTCTGTTTACATGGTATTGTAAACCACCAATCCGTTCTAGTTATTATATATGGGTATAATTTATCTAAAAACGGCATTCCTAAAAGTATATCTTTTGACGTTAGATCATAATTATAGATTTCTTCTATTGTTAATATTTTATCTCATACTTGTGTTTTTACATTCTTAGCTTTATAAGTAATTAAGTTTCTTTCGTTATTAAATCCTTTAACTATTATTGGTGTTTTTAATTTGTTCCATTTACTTTTTGGTAAACAATTATATCTACATAAATTAGCTTTTGCTCCTATATCTATCATAGGCGTATAATATCTACTATAATACCCTTCTACTACTATCTTCATTAATACATACATTTTTATATCATGTTAAAGCTCTTCTTAAGAATAATTTCTCTCTGTTATATGTTATAGATAATTGTGTATGGTTTTACTTGTTCTAGCCATTTTATTCCTAATATTATGTCTTCTTTTTACATTTCTTCCTTTATTTCAAATTCAATTTTTATTTTTCTAACTCCTATTGTTATTTTATTTCTGCTATATTTTTAGTGTTTATTAAGCTTCTTGGTAGATCTGGGCATATGTTATCGTCAGATTTTATTTCCTCATTTTTTACCAGATATCTTGCTATATAATTTTCTTCTTGTCCTGTATTTAAGAGTATTAAATATTCTTTTTCATTTATTGTTCCGGTTATGTAATATTGGTTTAAATTAGTTGTTGAACTTGTTTCATAACTTGTTCTTTCTGATAAACTTGATGATTCTGGTTTTTCATAATCTATTCTTTTTGTTGTACTTATTCTATCATTTATTATTTCTAAATTTTCTTCTATATCTATGTCTCTATAACTATAATCATTATTAATTTTATTTTTTCCTGTTATTTTATATTTTGTTGTTAATACATATAGGTTTTTCCATCTTACTGTAAATATTTTACTTCCTGGGGTTAGTTCTATTCTTGATATTTTCCAATATAATACTAATGATTTATCTATATTTTTATCTGTTATTGCTACTGAATAATTCACACTTATTACAAATTTAAATTTTTGGTATATTAAATTTTCTTTTATGGTAGTTATTATACTTTTTCTATAAGCTTTATAATTCTATCATCTACTAAATATAATTCTATTGGTGTATCTGTAATACCCCGAGGAAATTTTTCGTTGAAATTTTGTGCGTAAATGTGTTGAGTTCTATCTTCTAAAATGAATTATAAATTTTCCATGAAGAATGCCTTAGATTATGATCCACCATTACGTATAGTATCGAATAAGCTTTCCAACGATATGTGGATCATCCAAAACAGACACCCGAGCGACGAGTTATGAACATTTCGATCGAACCATGAATAGTAGTGAATAGTAAAATGTGCAGGAAAAAATACTGATGCCTGGCATATTTTTGGTCCAACTTTAAATGATAAAAACTACTTATACATAATGATCTGGGTGATCTACTATATATCAACGGAAAGCTCTGCGAGTCCTCTTTTCAATGAAATTGGTTTCATCCAATTTGTCTATCGGAGCAAGAAGTTATGGTCGATCTACTTCAGCCTATCAAAAATGAATTTTTGGGTCAACTTCAATGATCATAACTCCTCGTACACAATGATCTGGGTGAGATACTTTATATCAACAGAAAGATATGAGAGTCCTCTTTCTAATGAAATTGGTTTCATCACATTTAGATATTGAAGTAAAACATTATGGTTGATCTACTTCAGACTATCAAAACAGTCCACCAAAGGACAGATTCGAGAATTATTTGATTTTTAGGGGCATTTTGGTCATTTCTCCCTCACCCAAAATTCGTCCAAACCCTATATTAAAGCCTATTAGAAGCATTATATGTTATATTTTATCAAATTCCCTCAAAAAGAAAATCCTAGGCTCCTACATCCAACATCAAGAACCTCCAAAGTTCACCATTAATTCTGCAAATTTATTCAAGATTCCAAGTTCCTAGTTCAAGAACTCCAAGAACCATCATTCTGAGGTATGATTAACATCCCAAAAATGAGTATCGATCTAAAGTTCATCATTCAAGGTATGTGGGGTTTTTCAACAAGAACTCTCTTTCGTTCTTGTACCCAAAAGTAATTTTTTTTACAAAGGCATGATTTTTATTTGATTTTTACAAATTTGAAGAATGAACCCATATCTTATGATGATTATTATGAAATCTTGATTTTTAAGATTTTGAAATATGAATTTTCATGTGTGGAGATATAAAGCATGAATCTTGAATGATATTTATCATGATTTTGATATTTGGGTCATGAATCCCCATTAGAAATTGTATTTTTTTAAGAAAGTGTGTGTCATAAGCACGTTGATGTTGAATATTTGAAATATTTTGAATGATTTGACCTTTTGGTATTAATGGAATTGTTTTGAACTCGAGTGTGAAAGAAATCCACAACGTGGTTGATTTTGATAGATAAGAAGCATGATGGCTCCCGATGTATATTTATATATTACTGAAATTATTTTATTATAGATTGTCTTTGAAATGGTCTGAGCTAAGTCTTGGAGAAATCTTTAGCACTGAGTGGGAGTTATAAAGTAACCTTACTTCCCTAGAACTACATGCCCCCATAGGAGTAAGCCTAAGGCCGATTTATATAGTGATCACTAGTTTGTGTGGATTTGATATCGATAGTCCTACTCCGATGGAAAGGATAGGACGGCTCTCCCCAACGTAGGTTGTACGTTGGAATCCATGTAGCTCACATGGTTTATGCCCGTTATAGGATCTCCCAGTGTGTGTGTGTTTCCTTGTGTCTATGGTGGATGGTGAAGTGATTTGAAAGTGGAATTGTGAAAGTTATTCTTTCGAAAGATTTAAATGATATTTACATCATGAGAATTGATATTCTTGATGAACTGAAGTGATCGACAAATTATATGATGACTCACATATGTTATTGTACTTATTTCATCCTCTCATGATTATGATGATTTTCTTCAGGCTATGTGAGTCTTTCATACATCTTGCATATTTCTTATAAATATTAATGATGATGATATTTATAAAACTGCATACACACCCATATACTCAGTTCCTTTCCATGGTACTGACCCACATCTTCAGATGTGGGCTATATTTTCTTGGAATGTAGGTTCAGGTGCTTAATTCTAGGTTTGACAGTGATTCTTTGGGCACGCTGTTCTACATCTGTTGTGGTGAGTCCTCATGTTTCGAGTACGTGATGTCTGATGTTGGCTTCATGAAATTGTTTACATTTGATAACTCAGTATGAGTCAGTTGGGGTATGTCTCAATAGCTCACTGGTTTTATTGATTTTCTTAGACGCTTGTCAGACTAGTATAGATGTTGGGAGTTGACTAATAAGTCGTATTTTGTTATCTTTCTAAAATTCTTTTATTCTTGGATGATGATTACTCTGTTGATATTTAAAGGTTATTTATGGAAACCTAGTTGATTCGTGTTGAACTGATGAAAATTGCTCAAAGGGTTAGCTTGGGGCTACTCATAGCCTCAAGCACCGTGTGATGCTCTAGGACCCGTTTTTGGGGCATTACAAACTTAGTATCAGAGCCTAAGATTTTAAGGTGTCCTAGGGAGTTTGACAAGCCGCGTTCAGTAGAGTCTTGATCATTGGTGTGTAGCGTGCCACATCTATGATCAAGAGGCTATAAGACGCTTTAGGGAAAAGTGTGATTCTTTCTTTCAGAAGTCTATCATCCTTAAAGTGTCTCTCTCTGCTATTGATTCGTGCTCTCCTCTTTCAGAAATATGCCTCCACGTCAAGCGAGAAGAAATAATGATGGTCAGCAACCTCAACCCACTGATCCATTAAATGAAAATATGTCTCATGCTGAATTTTGGGCAGCCTTTCAGGTGCTGGCCCAAGCTGTTACTGCAAATGTTTAGGCCAACCCGGCCCCAGCTCCACAGCAGTAGGGAGGTGATTCAGCTGCTGTTAGGATCTGTGACTTCATGCGGATGAATCCATCGGAATTTTATGGGTCCAAGTCTGATGAGGATCCACGGTTATTTTTAGAGGAGGTGCGGAAGATTACTCAAGTGATGCATGTATCTGAGGAACATAGTATGGAGTTGGCTGCGTATAGGTTGAAAGAACTTGCTTATGAATGGGTTATTTCTTGGAGGAAAGGTAGAGGTGAGGAAGCGGTCCCTACAACTTAGCAAGAGTTCCAGGATGCATTCCTGGATAAGTTTTTCCCTTTGGAGATAAAAGAGGCGAAGGTGAAAGAGTTTATAAACCTGCGACAAGGCTCTATTACTGTTAGGGAGTACTATCTAAAGTTCAATCAGTTGGCCAAGTATGCTCCTAACTTAGTGGCTGATAATCGGGCTAGTATAAGTAAGTTTGTGACTAGAGTGTCTAGTTATGTGGTTAAAGAGTGTAGGTCTTCTATGCTAAATAGTGAGATGAATCTTTCTAGGCTGATGAATCATGCCAAATAAATTGAGGCAGACAAGATTAAAGAGAGAGATATAATGAGAGAGAATAAGAGAGTTAGGTCTGAGCAGCACGGACAGGGTCAGACTAGATCGCAGGGTGGGAGTCGCCCTTAGTATCAGGATCGTTTGTCTATGCCAGCACCGTCATCTGCTAGTGCTCTCATGCGTAAAGGTAGGCAGGAGCAAGGTAGCAGGTCATATCCATCCAGGTCCCAGTACAGTGTTGGCAGTAAGCCAAATCATCCCTTGTGTCCTAAGTGTGGTAGGTCTCATTCGGGTGAGTGTTGGGGTGAGAAGAGGGGTTGTTTCCAGTGTGGTAATATGGGTCACAGGGTTAGAGATTGTCCATAGGATGGACAAGGGCATCGTGACTATCGCCCTCAAACCCAGACTCAGACTGTTAGTGCTCCAGTTCCAGCAACTCGCCCAGCCCCAGCTTAGGGTGCCTCTTTTAGCAATACTGGCGGGCAGCTCTAGAATAGATTCTATGCTTTACTATCCCACTAGGAATAGGAGGACTCTCCCGATGTTGTTACTAGTATGCTTCGTATATTTCAGTTTGATGTGTATGCTTTGTTGGATCCTGGATCCAGTTTCTCATATGTTACACCTTTGATTGCTGTGAATTTTGAAATGAGTCTTGAGATTATTCCTGAGCCTATCCTAGTTTTTACCCCAGTGGGTGATTTGATTGTTGCCCAAAAAGTGTATAAAACGTTTCCTGTTACCGTTCTTCATAGAGTCTTGTTAGCTGATCTGATTGAGTTAGACATGGTAGATTTTAATGTGATTCTGGGTATGGACTAGTTGTATTCTTCTTATGCCTCTATTGATTGTCGGACCCGAGTGGTCAAGTTTTAGTTTCTGGGTGCATCCGTGTTTGAGTGGTCTGGGAACTCTGTGTCACCCAAGAGTCATTTTATCTCTTACTTCAAAGCTAGAAAGCTTATTTCCAAGGGGTGTATTTACCATTTGGTTAGAGTCAAAGACACTAAGTCTAAGACTCCAACTCTCCAGTCTGTTAACGTCATCAATGAGTTTTCTGATGTCTTTTTGGATGACCTCCCAGGGATACCTCTTGATAGAGAGATAGAGTTCGGGATTGATTTTCTTCCCGATACTCAGCCCATTTCTATTCCTCCTTACCGTATGGCCCCTGCAGAACTTAAGGATTTGAAAGAGCAACTCAAAGATCTATTAGATAAGGGTTTCATAAGGCCTAGTGTTTCTCCTTGGGGTGCTCCTGTGTTGTTTGTGAGAAAGAAAGATGGCTCCTTCCGTATGTGCATTGATTACCGCCAACTGAATAAAGTTACCATAAAAAATAAGTACCCCCTTTCGAGAATAGATGATTTGTTTGACCAATTATAAGGTGCAAGTTATTTCTCAAAGATAGACCTTCGTTTCAGCTATCATAAACTCAAAGTTAGGGAGTGTAACATCCCAAAAACTGCTTTCCAAACTCGTTATGGATATTTTGAGTTTCTTGTTATGTCTTTCGAGTTAACTAATGCCCCATGGACCTCATGAATCGAGTGTTCAGACCATATCTGGATATGTTTATCATAGTGTTCATCGAGGATATACTGGTGTACTCCCGTAGTGAGGATGAATATTCTGATCATCTCTGAACTGTCTTGCAAACCCTTAGAGATCACAAGTTGTTTGCCAAGTTCAGTAAGTATGAGTTTTGGCTAGTCAGTTGCTTTTCTGGGTCATATTATTTCTTTCGAGGGTATTAGATTTGATCCCCAAAAGACCAAAGCTGTTAGAAATTGGCCTAGACCTATTTCTCCAACTGATATCCAAAGTTTCTTGGGTTTAGTTGGCTATTACCACCATTTTGTTGAGGGTTTATCCTCTATATCATCTTCTATGACTCGGTTGACCCAAAAGAAAGTGAAGTTCTTGTGGTCTGAATCTTGTGAGAAGAGTTTTCAGGAGTTGAAGACTCGACTCACTTCAACCCCTGTTTTGACTTTGCCTGATGGTGTTGATGGTTTTATGGTGTACTATGATGCTTCGAGAGTTAGGTTGGGTTGCGTATTGATGCAAAAGGGTAAGGTGATAGCTTATGCTTCTAGATAGTTGAAACCCAATGAGAAAAATTACCCCACCCATGACCTTGAGTTAGCTGCTGTTGTGTTTTCTTTGAAAATCTGGAGACACTATTTGTATGGTGTCCGGTTGATATTTTCACTGATCATAAGAGTCTACAGTATGTGTTTACCCAGAGAGAATTGAATCTTAGGCAGAGACGATGGTTAGAATTATTAAAGGACTATGATATGAGTGTACTGTACCATCCGGACAAGGCCAATATTGTGGCAGATGCCCTAAGTAGAGTGTCCATGGGTAGTGTTTCGCATGTGGTAGAAGGTAAGAAAGAGTTAGCTCGTGATGTACTTCGTTTGGATAGATTGGGGGTTAAGTTTTATGACTCTACTGAAGGTAGTATAGGGGTTCAGAGTAGTTCCGAATCCTCCTTGGTTTCAGAAGTGAAGGAAAAGCAATACTTAGATGCTAGTTTGGTCAGACTAAAGGAGTCAGTCAAGGACAAAAAAGTAGAGGTTTTCTCCCAAGGGGGAGATGGTGTGTTGAAATTGTAGGGTAGATTGTGTGTCCTAAATATTGATGATCTAAGACACAGAATTATTGCTGAAGCTCACGGGGCGCGATATTCTATTCATCCTAGAGCCACCAAGATGTACCGAGACTTACGGGAAATCTATTAGTGGAGTGTCATGAAGAAAGATATAGCAGCGTTTGTAGCTAAGTGTACAACATGCCAACAGGTTAAGGTTGAACACGAAAGACCTGGTCGTATGATGCAAGAGTTTAGTATTCCTACCTGGAAGTGGGAAGAGATAAATATGGACTTCGTGATTGGTTTACTTCCTTCCCGACGCCATCATGATTCGATTTGGGTTGTGGTTGATAGATTGACTAAGTCTGCTTATTTCTTACCTGTTCATACTTCATTTACTGCTAAGGATTATGCTAGATTTTATATCCGAGAGCTAGTCAGACTGCATGGAGTTCCCTTGTCTATCATTTCGGATAGGGGTACTCAGTTCACTTCGCAATTTTGGAAAGCTTTTCAGAAGGGTGTTGGTACCCAAGTGCTTTTGAGTTCTACTTTTTATCCGCAGACCAATGGTCAGGCTGAGTGGACCATCCAGACCTTAGAGTATATGTTGAGAGCTTGTGCACTTGACTTTAAGGGAAGTTGGGATGATCACCTACCATTGATAGAATTTGCTTATAATAACAGCTTTCACTCTAGTATTAGCATCGATCCGTTTGAAGCCTTGTATGGGAGGAAGTGTAGATTACCCATAGGTTGGTTCGAGGTGGGTGAAGCGGCTGTGAGTGGTCTTCATTCAGTATTCGAGGCTATGGAAAAAGTTAAGTTGATTAGGGAAAGGTTAAAAACTGTACAGAGTCGTCAGAAGTCATATGCGGATGTTAGAAGGAGAGACCTTGAGTTTGAAGTTGGTGACCTAGTGTATCTAAAAATTTCACCCATGAGGAGGGTAAAGAGATTCGGAAATAAGGGGAAGCTTAGTCCCCGTTACGTTGGTCCTTATAAAATTCTTAGCCGTGTTGGTAAGGTAGCTTATAAGGTCAAGTTGCCTTCCGAGTTGTCTTCTATTCATCCAATATTCCATGTCTCCATGCTTAGAAAGCATATTAGCGATCTTGTGGTAGTGGATTCCTCTGTGAGTTCTGACATTCAAGAAAATCTTTCTTTTGATGAGAATCCTGTTGAGATTCTTGATTTCAGTGTCCAAAGACTAAGGAACAAAGAAGTTCCCTTGGTCAAGGTGTTGTGGCGAAACCAATTTGTTGAGGGTGCAACTTGGGAAGCTGAGGCGGATATGCGATCCAAGTACCCGCACCTATTTTCTGCGAACTCCGATCAAGCCGAAGGTACTGTTCTTTCCTAAATCATGCACTTTTGATAAAAGTTGCAGCAGTTCAGCTGTCATTTATTATGTGTTCACCTGTAGTTTCTTGAATTTATGCATTCATGTTGCATTCGGAGTGAGAAACGATGTGGTGATGAGTCTAACGAATGGTTTCAGTTCTATGCTCTATTTCCTATCTAATCTTGACATGTCTAAAGTTATTCAAGGATGAATGTTTCCAAGGGGGGGATGATGTAATACCCCGGGGAAATTTTTCGCTGAAATTTTGTGTGTAAACGTGTTGGGTTCTATCTTTTAAAATAAATTATAAATTTTTCGTGTGGAATTTCTTAGATTATGAGCTTTCTAATGATATGTGGATCATCCAAAACGGACATCCGAGCGACGAGTTATGAACATTCTGATCGAATCATGAATAGTAGTGAACAGTAAAACGTGTAGGAAAAAGTACTGAGGCCTGGCGTATTTTGGGTCCATCTTTAAACAATCATATCTGGGTGATCTACTATATATCAACGGAAATCTCTGGGAGTCCTCTTTCCAAAGAAATTAGTTTCATACAATTTTTCTATCAGAGTAAAAAGTTATGGTCAATCTACTTTATCCTATCAAAAGCCAATTTTTGGATCAACTTTAAACTATCATAAAACCTCGTACACAATGATCTAGGTAAGATACTATATATCAACGGAAAGATATGAGAGTCCTCTTTCAAATGAAATTAGTTTCATCCAATTTGGATACCGGAGTAAAACATTATGATTGATATACTTCAGACTATCAAAATAGTCCACCAAACATTATTTGATTTTTAGGGGCATTTTGGTCATTCCTGCACACCCAAAATCTGTCCAAACCCTATACTAAAGCCTATTATAAGCATTATATGTTATATTTCATCAAATTCCCTCAAAAAGAAAACCCTACGCTCCTACATCCAACTTCAAGAACCTCCAAAGTTCACCATTAATTCTGCAAATTTATTCAAGATTCCAAGTTCCTAGTTCAAGAACTCCAAGAACCATCATTCAAAGCCATGATTAACATCTCAAAAATGAGTATCGATCTAAAGTTTATCATTCAAGGTATGTGGGGTTTTTCAACTAGAACTCTCTTTCGTTCTTATGCCCAAAAGTAATTTTCTTTACAAAGGCATGATTTTTGTTTGATTTTTATGAATTTAAAGCATGAACCAATATCTTATGATGATTATTATGAAATCTTGATGTTTATCATTTTGAAAGATGAATTTACATGTGTGGAGATATAAAGCATGAATCTTGAACGATATTTATCATGATTTTGATATTTAGGTTGTGAATCCCCATTGGAAATTGTGGTTTTTTGAGAAAGTGTGTGTTATAAGCACGTTGATGTTGAATATTTGAGATATTTTGAATGATTTGACCTTTTGGTGTTAATGGAGTTTTTTTGAATTCGAGTGTGAAGGAAATCCAGAACATGGTTGATTTTGATAGATGGAAAGCATGATGGCTCCCGATGTATATTTATATATTACTAAAATTATTTTGTTGTGGATTGTCTTTGAAATGATCTAAGCTAAGTCCGGGAGAAATCTTTAGCATCGAATGGGAGGTATAAAGTGACCTTACTTCCCTAGATCTACGTGCCCCCGTAGGGGTAAGCATGAGGCTGATTTATATAGTGATCACTAGTTTGTGTGGATTTGATATCGATAGTCCTACTCCGATGAAAAGGATAGGATGGCTCTGCCCAACGTGGGTTGTACGTTGGACACCATGTAGCTCACATGATTTATGTCGGTTATAGGATCTTCCAGTGTGTGTGTGTTTCCTTGTGTCTATGGTGAATGGTGAAGTGATTTGAAAGTGGAATTGTGAAAGTTATTCTTTCGAAAGATTTAAATGATATTTACATTATGAGAATTGATATTCTTGATGAACTGAAAGTGATTGAAAAATTATATGGTGACTCACATGTGTTATTGTACTTATTTCATCCTCTCATGATTATGATGATTTTCTTTGGGCTATGTGATTCTTTCATACATCCTGCAGATTTCTTATAAATATTTATGATGATGATGTTTATAAAACTGCATACACCCCTATACTCGATTCCTTTCCATGGTACTAACCCACATCTTCGGATGTGGGCTGTATTTTCTTGGAATGTAGGTTTAGGTGCTCAGTTCCAGGTTCGACAGTGATTCTTTGGGCACGCTGTTCTACATCCTATATTGTAGTGAGTCCTCATGTTCCAAGGACGTGATGTCTGATGTTGGTTTCACGAAATTGTTTACATTTGATAACTGAATATGAGTCAGTTGGGACATGTCTCAATGGCTCGCTGGTTTTATTGATTTTCTTAGAGGCTTGTCAGAATAGTACAGATGTTGGGAGTTGACTAATAAGTCGTATTTTGTTATCTTTCTAAAATTCTTTTATTCTTGGATGATGATTACTCTGTTGATATTTGAGGGTTATTTATGGAACCCCGTTGATTTGTGTTGAATTGAATGAAAATGGCTCAAAGGGTTAGCTTGGGGCTACTCGTAGCCTCAAGCACCGTGTGACGCTCCGGGACCCATTTTCTAGGGCGTTACCGTATCTATTCCTTCTCTAAATCATGCTTTTATTAATATCTCTGTATCTCCAAGGTGTACATATTTTATTGGGTCTCTTCTTTTTATATCGTTTATTTCTTTATTAATTATCCTTTTTGTTACTAGTGGTATACTAGCTTTACCTTTTGCATATCTGCAGTCTATTACATGTTCTTTTTGGCATTCTGCATAGTATTCTTATTTTCTTCTACTAAATATGTTTTTTTATTTTTGGTATTTTAAATATTTTTTCTACACTTAAATCTAATTCTTTTCCTTTTATTTCATCAAATATATGACTATCAAATATTATTTTTTGATCTGTTCCTTCTTCATTTAAATATTCTTCCTTTGTTATTATTTTTATATCTTCTTCAGTAATTTGTTTTATTCTTATATCTTCTTCAGTCATTTAATTCATCTAATTCACTATCTTTTTCATTATTTGTTTCATTCTCTGAAATTTCATATATAATAACTTCACTTTCTAATTCGTAATCTATATAATGTATCTGCATATATTCTGCATTTTCTATTTTTATTGCTGATATTTGTTTATTTTTTGAGTTTTTAGGTAATTTACAATCTCTTGCTAAATGTCCTAATTTTCTGCAATTATAACAAGTACATTCTTTTATAGATTTCTTTTTCCTATATGGTCTTTTATGTTTATAATTTTTTACATAATATCTTTTTCTTGGTTTCTTATATTTATATTTTGATTTTTTGTATTTCTTATATTTATTATGTCTTTTTCTTTTCTTATAATATCTTGCTTCCCATCCAAATTGAGGTGCTATTTTATCTTTGCAACATGCTAAGTTTCTTATTAATGTTTTTTCTATTTTTATTTTTTCTCTATATTTTTCACATAGGTTCCTATACCATTGTTGTAAAAATTTTATTCTTGCTCCTAGAGTATCTACTATTTTTGCTTTATCCCAACTTTTTATTATTTTTGAACTAAATGGTTTAGGTAATTTATTAAAATATAATTCTTATTTCTTTACTTTCTTCTATATTATATGTTCTTTATAATAATATTCTTTAAATGTGCAAATATATTCATCTATGTAACACATATTACATATTGCTAATTTTAACATTAAATTTCTATTTGTATCTTTCTCTTCATTTTGTTCTTCTTCTGTTATTGTCATGCTGCTAAATTCGTCTTTTATAGCTATTTCATATATTTTTTAATAATTCTATAGGTTTAAATTTAGTTGTAGTTATTGATGATGTTTCTTCTGTAGGTTTGTCAGTTCTTAATACCCTTTTACTATTTTCAGTTAGATTTTAAAACCATAATTTCACTGTTCCTATTAGTGTTCTTTCTATATATTCTGGGTGCATCTGTTACATTTATATTATTATCTAATAATTATTTTGTCATATATCCTATCCATAATTGTATTGTTTTTCTATATCTATTACATAATCTAAGTCTAAAAAGTTATTATATTTGTTTTGGTGTCCATTTGTCATATTCATCCTTTAGATTATATCTTTTGAACTTATTCTTAAAATATGTAGGTTTTCTTATTTTTAATGTTCTAGGTATTATATTTTCATCTTCTTTTTTATCAAGAGTATTTATTTCTGTGTTTATAATGGAACAATTTTCTAAGTTTTCTTCATTAATTGCTTCTTGTTTTTCATTGATTTCTAAATTTTTTGTGTTTGTTAAGATTTCTGTATATGTTTCACTATCTTCTGAATCATAATTATCTGTTCATTCAAAATCTATTTTATTTATTTCTAATTTTTCTTTAAATTGATTTATCTCATTTAATACTTTTTGTTCTTTATCTTTTTCTTCTTTTATTTTCTGTCTTTTTTCATACAAATCTTTTAACATTTGTAGTTCTTTTTCTAATTCAGCAATCCTACTATTTTTAGTTTCTTCTATTTCTCGTATTTCTTTTGTAGTTTGTTTTTTATTTTTTCTATTTCCTTTTTACTATCTATTTCTTCATTTGCTATTTCTATTCTTACCATAGCTGTCAATTTATCTTATAATTTTAATTCTTCTTCTTCTAACATTAAATATAAATGTTCACCTATTTTCTTATACCTTCTTCCTAGATTAGAAAATACTATTTTTATTTTTAATCCTTCATGATTTTCATATATTTTTTCTTCTATTATAAATTCTTCTTTGTTCATTTTTTATTTAATTGTTAATAGATCATGTTGGTATGTATATTCTAGACTATCTATTGTTGATTCTAAATTTGATATTTCTTCTTTTTGTTCATTTATTGAGTTTTTACTAACTCCGACAATTATGTTATATTGTAGTCTTTTTATTCTTATTTTTAATTCTTTACTTTTTTCAGATATTATTTGCTTTAATTCTTTATATTTTGGTAATTTTTGTACGTTATTCATCTAAATAATATTTTGGAGAATATCTAAATCTAGTTTTATCAAATAAGTCATAATTAATAAATTAATCAAATAATAAATTAATCAAATAAATCCAATTATATACTACTTCCGTAACTTTATAGCATCATCATTTCCCATGGAGCTATCATCCCCCTCTTCTTGAAAAGAATTCTTCCTCAAATTTTATCTTTCATCAAACAAAGATAGGTCCACATCATTGAAAGTAGCACTTACTTGATAGTTACCGGGTAGATCCAGCTTATAAGTATTGGCTCTAATTCGCTCGAGCACTTTAAAGGGTCCATCGCCTCTAGGATGCAATTTTGACTTTCGTTTGGAAGGAAACCTTTCTTTGCGCATGTGAATCCATACTAAGTCCTCAGGCTCAAATATGGCTTTTATTCACCATTTGTTTCTTTTTAAAGCAACTTGTTCATTCCTCTTTTCAATGGCCAATCTAGTTCTCTCATGTATCTTTCTCATCATCTCAGATTTATTCTTCCCATCAAGACTAATAATATCATTACCAGGCAATGACCCTAAATCAAGGGGAGTAAGGGTATTAAAACCATAAACAACTTCAAAAGGAGAAGACCCAGTAGAAGAATGAATAGTTCTGTTATAAGCAAATTCCACCAATGGCAAGTGATCATCCCAAGAAGTTAATTTACCTTTAAAAATAGCCCTCAACATGTTACCTAGTGTTCTATTGACCACCTCAGTTTTCCCATCAGTTTATTGGTGACAAGAAGTAGAAAACAACAATTTGGTACCCAACCTTCCCCAAAGAACACGCCAAAAGTGGCTCAAGAGCTTAACATCTCTATCACTAATAATAGTTCTTGGAATGCCATGTAATTTCACAGCTTCTTTAATAAATAGATCAGCCACATGAGAAGCATCATTAGTTTTCAAGCATGGAATGAAACAAGCCATATTAGAGAATCTATCCACCACAACAAAAATGCTATTTTTACCATACTTTTCATTTAGTAAACATAAAAGAAAATCCATAGAGATATCTATCCAATGTGAAATTGGGACAGGTAAAGGTGTATAAACCCATGTGGTAATACCCTAGACTTGGTATGTTTACATTCTAATCATTGTGCACAAAAATTTTCTACATCCTTGTGCATACCAATCCAAAAGAAATTTTCAACAAGTATATCTAAAGTCTTTGGCACTCCAAAGTGTCCCATAAGGCCCCCACAATGTGCTTCTCTTGCAAAAACTTCACAAAATGAGCATATTGGCACACATAATTATTTTCCTTGAAAAAAAACCCATCATGCAGGGTGAATTTCTCAAAGGGTCCCTTCAAATATGCAGCATAAGCAACTTTAAAGTTTGTATCATCAACATACAGACCTTTAATGTGATCAAATCCTATTAGCTTAGAAGCAAGAGTAGAAACAAGAACGTACCTTCTGGATAATACATCAGCCACCACGTTGTCATTACCTTGTTTGTATGAAATCATATAAGGAAACATCTCAATGAACTCCACCCACTTGGCATGTCGCTTACTCAATTTAGCTTTGCTTTTCAAGTATCGCAATGATTCGTGGTCAATCTTTATCACAAAATCCCTTGGCCATAAGTAATGTTGCCAAATAGCTAAAGCTCTTAGCAAGGAATACAACTCCCGATCATACGTAGAATAATTCAATGTAGCTCCACTATATTTCTCACTGAAATATGTAATAGGCTTAGAATCTTGCATTAGAATGGCCCCTATGCCTTTTCCATTAGCATCACATTCAATTTCAAAAGATTTGATAAAATTAGATAATTGCAATAAAGGAGCAGAACACAACTTATCTTTCAAGACATTTAAGGCATGCTCTTGTTCTTCTTTCCAAATAAAACTCTTATCTTTTTTAATGACTTTAGTTAAGGGTGAAGAAATTGTACTAAAGTCCTTCACAAATCTCCTGTAGAAGCTAGCAAGCCCATGAAAAATCCTAACCTTTGTCATACTCTTAGGTGTAGGCCATTCTTTTATTGATTTAATTTTATCTTCATCAACTTCAACACCATTCAAGCTAACAACGAAACCAATAAAGATTACCTTATCAACATAAAATGTGCATTTTGTGAGATTAGAATACAATTATTTCTCTCTAAGCACTTGAAAAAATAGCCTTAAGTGTTCCAAATGTTCTTCAACAAAGGTCAAAAAGATCAGAATATCATCAAAATAAACCAGCACAAATTTTCCATAAAAATCCTTGAAGATATGATTCATTAACCTCATGAAAGTACTAGGTGCATTAGTTAATCCAAACGGCATCACTAACCACTCATACAAACCATACTTAGTTTTGAAAGCAGTTTTCCATTCATCTCTCGAATTTATTCAGATTTGGTGGTGTCCAGTTTTTAAATCAATTTTAGAAAATATCTTAGAGCCATGCAATTGGTCAAGCATATCTTCTAGGTGAGGAATAGGATGACGGTAATTTACCGTTATTTTAATGATAGCGTGACAATCCACACACATCCTTCAAGTGCCATCCTTTTTTGGTACCAAGAGTACAGGAACAGAGCATGAACTCATACTTTCTCTCACAAACCCCTTTTCAAGCAACTCTTCCACTTTTATTTGTGGCTCCCTTGTTTCATCGGGATTACTTCTATAAGCAGGCCTATTAGGAAGTTGAGATCCTAGCAAAAAGTCTATTTGATGTTCTATTCCTCTCAAAGGAGGTAAGCCTTTAGGGATATCCTTAGGAAAGAAATCATTAAAATCCTGCAAAAGTTTTGAAACAACACTAGGCAAAGAAGGAGTTAAACACTAGTGTTGATCATAACTTCCCTATAAGTAAGTAGGACAAAGGCATCCCCTCATTTTTTTCAAGTAAACATTCTTTGGCTTTTGCAAGACACACCATTTTGTCACCCTTAGATGCTTTCCCCTCACCAATTCTTTATTCTTTATTACTCTCTTTTGTTGATCCCTCCCCATGTTTTTTCCATTGTTTTTTTTTAATCTTTGTTGGTCTTCATACACTTGGGAAGGAGTTAAGGGTGCAAGAATATACTTCTTCCCTTTATGTTCAAAAGAGTACTTATTTTTCCTCCCATCATGGAGGACATGTCTATCATGTTGCCAGGGTCGACACAACAAAACTTGACAAGCTTGCATTGGTACAACATCACAGAGAACTTCATCAGAATACTCCCTAGTAGAAAAGGAAATAATGTATTGTTTTCTCACCTTGATCTCTCTAAATTCATTCAACCATTGGAGCTTATAATTTCCCTTACGCTTTGTGCATGGAATCCCTAATTTTTCAATCGCATATGCACTCACCACATTAGTACAACTACTATTGTTAATAATCATTGAGCAAATTCTATCCTTTATCCCACATAGTGTATGAAAAGTATTTTCTCTTTGTGCCTTATCAAGCTCTCTCATATTAATATGCATAAGACGCCTAACTACCCCCAAAAATTTTCCTTCATTATGAGTAACCACATTTATTCCGTCTTTATTCCCAACACCCTCTTCTTCTTCTTCTTCTTCTTCTTCTTCTTCTTCTTCTTCTTCTTCTTCTTCTTCTTCTACTTCTTCACTTTTTTCACTTTCATATTCCCCATTATCTTTAATGATGATAACTCTTCTATTTTGACACTCAAATGCCTATATCCCTTCCCTTGACACTTGTGACATTATATAGCACTAGAAAGAGTAGAAGGAGTAGAAGTTTTTAAGTTGAAAGTTTTACCTTCATCTTTGGCCTCCAATTTACCTTTGCCCTTATCATCGTGTGCTTTAGGCATAGTTTTATCCTTGTAGATTGTCCATGGCTTCCTTGGAGTTGTAGTGGACCGATTTTTTCATGAGCTAGTTTGTTGCTTCCTTTTATTTTGTTTTTCTACCTTTACAGCCAACTCTACCAACTCATCTAAATCAACATATTGTTACAATTCTACTACATCGGCAATTTCTTCATTTAACCCATTAAGAAACCCAGCCATAGTGGCCTGCCCGTCCTCATTACAGTTTTCTTGGATCATATCTATATCCATAGCCTTAAAATAATCATCCACGGACATAGAGCCTTGCCTTAAATTTTGAAGGCATTTTTGCAGATCACTTTGAAAGTGTGATGGCACAAAGTGCTTCCTCATAACCCTCCCCATCTCATTCCATGTTGCAATAGAAAGATCTCCATTGTCTAATCTATCTCTGCTAAATTTCTTCCACCAACTAGCAGTATAGTCTGAAAACTTAAGTACAAAAAGTTTAACTTTCTTAACTTCAGAGTAGTTATGACAATCAAAGACAGCCTCCATCTTTCTCTCTCAATCAAGATATAAGTCTGGATCTCTTGTTCCTTTAAAAGCAGACATCTTTATTTTAACTCTACCAAGATTATCATCTTCAACCCTAGATCGTGGTGCTCTCCTTTTATTTCACCTTTGGTAAGCTTCCTCCAATTCATCCTCATAGTCGCCAAAAGGATTCTCATCTTGTTGGAACTGAGGAGCTCAAACCGCTTGTATCCTAACTTGAGGCATCGATTGTTGATGCATTCTCCTTATATCAGCCATATTCACCAGATTAGGAAGATTGCGGGTGGCCTCCAATGCATCAAGTTGCGACGAAATCATTCTAAGTGCCTCGGCTATGTCATTGTTTTGAGTCCCAGCATCAGTATCCTTTCTGGTTTGAGACATCTCCAAAAGTTAAAGAAAACAAAAACTTTCAATTTGGTCCTTTTTTTTATCTCACTCCTCTTGCCTTTTCCTACTCAAATGACAACCTTTGGCTGATTCCTTTAGGATTTATATATTAACCCTACTAGTAACAATCCCTTTAGAAGTAAGATATAGAGATTAAAAAATTACCAACTCCCAGACGGATTGGGTTTCGTGAGACAATAAAAAGACCATTTAAAAAAAAATCCCATTCTTGGTTTATCCTCCTTGATGTTGGAAAACAAGAACACAATAAATTTAGAATTTCTTGATCTAAAGCAACCTCTTTTATTTTAATAGGAAACTCCCAAGAATTATCAAGAATAGAGCCTTGATATAACCGCTCTTATACCACTTCATAAGAACCGGGTTAGGTTAATAAACAAGAAAATAATGTTGAAACAAAAATACTACGATTAAAGGCAAGAAATTAAAGATAGGCAAAATTGGAGAATAAAATCCCCAATTTCGAGGTTAAGTTCTAAGAACTCTAATTGATCTTAGTATTCAAAATTAGTGTATTAAGACTAATTATGATACTAATAGAGTCAATTCAAGAACTTAGACCAAAAGTGATCTAGACCCCTATTTCAAAGAAACTAAAGACAATAATTAGTATAAAACTAATCACCTTCTTTAATTAACTTTAATAGAAACCAAAAATATCAAATTAAGAATTAATCTTACCTTCTAATGAATCGTTCTTATAGGGTTGCAAGATAAATCCCAAACAGCCACACACAAAGGTGTAAATAATAGAAACTCTCAATTAATAATAATATTGTCTTATTGAAAATAAAAAAATCCATCCCTATATATAGGAAAAATAACCTATCCCAAATAACATGGGATTGGGATATACCTTTATCAAATCTAACTATGACTAGGAAAAAGCTATCCCAAATAGCATAGGATTAGGATCTACGATTATGGAAATAATAAATAAAATCCTACTAGGACTAGGAAAGCATATAAAAATAATACCAAAAATTCTCCCCTAAGAAAATAAGAAAAAGTTTCCAAATTTACTCACAACCCATATGGGCCCAATTTTCTTCCTTTTGGACTTGGACTTGAATCATAAAATATGTGTAGCACTTTGTCCATTCTTCTCCATAATTCTTGGACTCGTTCTTGGGATTTGCTCCCATCATAAGCATCTTCTTAATTTCACATTGAAGCCCAATAATATGAGCTTGAGGCTTTGACGAAGGTCTTCAATATCATCATCATTGCCCATGGAGTTATCAATAGTATAGCACGAAGTTAACACACCCCAAATATTAGTGAATTAGCATAACACAAACAAGAAGAAAATGCAAGTATGGAATAGCAGAAAGAAAAAAATACACTGACCTTAAAGGATTATTAGTGCATGTAAAAATTTACCCCGTAAAGGATTATTAGTGCATGTTAGAATTTAAACCCAACAATTAAATGTTCGGTCGACAATCAAAGTGAAAGAGAAGAAAACCTCCAAAATAGAAACTCAAAAAATTAGGTTAAAATCATCAATTAGAAGAATACACTAACCTTATAATCCAAAATTGAAGAAGAAAACCCCATAACTGCTTAAAAATTTAAGTGCAAATTTGAGAGATTTAAGTTTGATTTGATTTTTCACCACTAATAGACATGAAACTAAAACGCAATTTTTGTTTACAATTGAGATAAAATCTCGTGAGAGAGAAAATCGATAGCTAGCAAATCGAGAAAGAGAGAATAACAACAAATTGATTGATATTCTTTTTGGGAGAGAGAAAATTGATATTTTTCTGATGAAAGGGTTTGAGAGAGAGCTTCTTTATTTTATTAGACTTGTCAAATATTAGGTAGTAAAATAAAAGAACCAATGTAATAGATTTTTTCCAGTTAAGTGTTGCCATAGATAACCTTATGGAAATGGTTTAAATAATTATTGCAATATTTCTACCTATCGCAACAGTTAGTTATCAATAGTTATGGTTGTAGTACTAAATCACTTTTTTGTTTGTGCAATGGTTGGAATTGTTGCAATAGACCATGTAAAGCAATGCTTTGACAACCATTTCCAAAAAGTCTGTTACCATAGGTGTAGTTTCCAGTAGTGACTATACTGATCGTGTGGCCTCTTACCACCCCCTCCATAAGTTCTTATACATACATTCTCTATGGCCCTCGCATGATCAATGACCTAAGAGAAAAAAAGTCCAACTGCTATCAAATACATCAAAGACAAATTAAGAGGCAAATCCAATCCTTTATTAAATCCACGTACCATTTATGCTTTGAAGAATATAGCCTAGGAGTAAGTTTTCCACTCTCAAGAAACCCAATCTCATACTTTAAAACTAACAACAAACCCTGCTGAATATGAACAAACCCAAATCCATCTTGAGAACTACACGATGTACTAGAGATATCATATTTGAATATGGGATACCAATAAAAAGGCTCAAAATTCTCAATGTTGAATCTTGAAAGGATGAAGTAGTCACAAACTCTACTGAATATCATCTTTAAGATTAATATCTGACTTCCTAGTGTAACACTATAATGAAACTCTAGAAACACATATTAAGTCCCATGTACATCTATTGGTAACCTCGTATCATTCATATGGAATCGAATAAAGTTAAAGAATTTACTTGAGGCTTATATAAATATGGACACAAGAAAAGGTGTTAAGAATAGAATTTCCTAAGACTACCCTGTATCCCACAGAAAATTGGATAGCAACATCTCTGCATCAATCTATGGGGCTCTACTAGACACTTAGCTGTTGTACCAATATATTGATAAATCTAAGCTATGATACAAATATTTCATGACCCAATTTCTCATGTCATGATGACATATACTATCACTCACCAGTAGGTAACTGGTCCCATAGTTCAAATCTATTCGTAATAGACTATCTAAAAATTTAGAGAGAAAATATGGAATAAATATGATAAAAGAATAATATATATAAAGCAATCCCAAAGCCTAGAGGAATTAATACTAGAGCTTCTAATACAACAAGAGTAAAAAGTCAATACTAAATAAATATATATGTACAACCCATCTATGATTACAATATAGAGAGCAGTCTAAACCATAAAAAGGAGAGTAGTAATGATCTAAATGTTAGGAGCTTACCCTAAATCTCTAATCCATAACTACTTCGCATGATGCAGATAATAATAGCAAGAACCCATACTATGATCTATAGGCTGCAGAAGTATAGTATGAGTTCCAAACACATGGTACTCAATAGGTAACTACTGACGGAGCTCCAAAGATAATGCAAATATAAATAACATTTAGAGTAGGAATATAAACTATACTAACATGTAAAGTAGGAATATAAACTATAACAAATTATTTAGTAAGCTAAATACAATAAGTATAAAGAGGCAATAATGATAAACTATACTATTCTAGCCATATAAAGTAACTAAAGCACTATACCATGTATCACTAGCCAGTATACAAATATAGAGTAGAATAAGGATATGTATAGTAGTATACAAGGCCAAAGAATACATATACAATGTGACTAAACAAAGGAAGAGAGTGATATTCAATAATAAATAGCTAGATATGTGTGTATATATATAAGATTAACAAGATTAACTCAAAGGTACAATCGATGGTAGTCAATATAACCTCTCCAGGAAATCCTAACCAAGTAGGACTTCTAATACTAGTATGATCAGGGCCTATAGTCGAGTGCCAAACAACGAATATAGTATATGTACTGTAAAATACAATAAAAAGTAAAAGGATTAGGATCATAGTAGAAACATTCCATAAGTAACCTATCATGAACTAACCATAATAACAACAATATAGTAACCATCTAGTCTAGACAAAAAATACCTAACTGGGCCCCATAAATTAAAAGGTTTAATCAATACTTTGCCAACAACAATTATAACCTATATCTATGCAACCCCCATAAGGCTGATAGATATAGGAACCAAACAATATACTAGTGGTAGGTAATGCAATAACCTATCCAAGTGAGACAACATATCCAGTGTATACAACTCCTCTAGCTTGATAACCCACAAATGTAAGACCTACGATGACCTCTTTTCTCCACCATAATGGATCATCTATGAAGGGCCCGTATGGGGTTCAGAGTACCCGTATACAAAGACTTGGTCCCAATCCAGGACTTCCAATCATCATCATCATTAGTCAACTCTATCCAGTATAAGAGAGATGTATATATAATAAACGCACAGATTTGAACCATGGCTAAAAGAGTGTAAGTTTGTAAATTTGTTGTTGGGGTCAAATCCAAGAGTAAAATATCACAATATAGTAGAAAAGGTCTAAATATATCATGATCAAAGTAAATAGTAGTGGTGAAATAATGGAACAAAATCTATCTCGGTCAAATGTTTAAAACATAATATTTAGTTTCAAAAGCTCATAGATCATCCATTAAGGTGGTACTATTCCCATTAAAAAACAATCCATTCTAAAAGTGGAAAGTAAGAATAAATACTTTAGTAGGAAAACAATACTAAAACAAAGATTTTAGTTGGAATTGTATAGCTATGTGAGCAGAAATATAATATAATCTACATGCCATAACTAGTACCCAAACAAGATAATCATAAGCATAAAATCATCCATAGACTAAAACAACATCCCTTATAAGGATAGAATACTCACTTAGAGTCCAACTAGTGTCGTAATAATGGCCTTAATCCCAATAGCATATGACCATCATAATATCATGCTATAAATCAGTAATTATGATCTAATCCACAAAATCGAGTAATAAACTTATACTAAATGATACTGAGCCTCAACTATTGTTAACATCTTATAACCTACGGTGATAGGATTCTATCGCTATAATACACATTTTATCTTAAGGGTTGGTTTACCCTTCTATCCCCAAACTCACAATATAGGCTAAGTCATAGTATCCTACACATAATCATATCCTAGCATACTTACCTAACATGTATTATATATCATACACTATCTCGTGAATAAAAGTAGACTAAATCTTATCTCAATGTCGAACCATAAATTCTTGAATCATCTACAAACTGTCCATCTTTACTCCACAATCCTAAATTTCTACCACGCTATCAAAATAGTAATAGACACATAATTAGGATTAAAATAAGACTTATATTGATTTATAAAGGTTTGGGTAGGAATTTGGGTCAAGAACGAGCACGTGAGGCATACAAACGGATCCTAAATTGAATCTATCATGAAGTCCCTCAAAGGACGAGAAATATGTACTCAAAAGTTAAGTCCAAATGGTACATAAATTGGGGGCCAAATCAGCCCCTAAGGTCTATGGATTTAAGGACCTAATTTCTAATAATTTACAGTGAAATATGATGGAAATTGATGGAAAAATAATGAGAAACTACCAAAGAGTGCTAGGCTAAGTTACCTCATCTCCAATGGATGATTCTGCACTCTTTCCTCTCTTCAAGCTTAAGTGATGTCTTCTTAAGTAGTCCTTGACTGCTAAATAGGTCCAGATTGATAAGTCTATTAAAGTAGATCTAGGATGCTAAAGCGAATGCCACTAGAGATCAAGCCCAATATCTGGCACCAAATTTTACTAAGTCCAAAATAGACTTTGATCGAGTGCTCGAGATTTAGTCAAATCCTCATGTGTGCAAATGAACTATGCTAACATACCAAATTTGACATTATAACTCAATAGAACCATCAAAATTTCCATTCGAGATCATTTTGACTAAAATGGGGGCCTATACCTATAGTTCCATTTTCATAGAATCCACAAAATAGCCCAAAATAAGTTAGGAAGCCTTGAGACCTGAACCAAGGGTCCCCCAGCCTAAAATCAACATTCTAAAGATTATGGTTCTTTAAGAATAATCATATAAGGTAAAACAATAGGATTTCTAATCCAAGACCAATTTCTTAACAACAAAAGCTCTAAAATAGGAAAATGAGCCTAAAAGCCAAACAAACTGCCCAATAATCAAACCGATGGTTTTGGCAAGTAACAAATGACTTGTAGCCACTGTGGTAAGGCTTGAAATACCAAAAATATTCAGAAATTAAGGAAATTACCTAGAGGTTCATTACAGTCTCCACCTTTGATTTGGAGGCATCCTCCTAATTCATATTCAACTTGTGCATGGCTCATAATGTATTGACTTCGAATTCAACAATGAGGTGAAATAACTTGAAAATAACCAATTGATATGGTGACATACCAATAGAAGTTTTGGACACGGTTATATAGGCCAATATATCATCATCAAGTTTTCGAGGCAAATTTTTCTACTAGCATTTATGATTTTCACCAAAATAATTTTTATCTCCCAATCGAACACTTCTTCTAACCTATTGGATTGAGGGTAGTATAGGGAAGCCACTTGATACGTAACTCCATATTTGTCAAGCAAAGAAACAAATGGTTGATTTCAAAAGTGAGAACCTCCATCGCTTATGATATCATGGGTGTCCCAAGTTGGGTTAAAATGTACCTTTGTGAGAATATAGTAACACTCTTAGATTTATTGTTTTTCAATGAGGAATCTTTGAACCATTAGGAAACATAATCATCCACTACAAGGATGTAACAGTTACCATACGATCTCACAAAGGGTCCCATAAAGTCGAACTCCCATACGTCAAATAACTCCACATATATACTCAATTATAAGGGTATTGCATGCCTTCTTAAGATCCCAAATTTCCATTAGCATTGCTCACATGCTTGCATTACTGGGTATCAAAAAAAATTTGCCAGTAAAAACCAGTTTGGAGCACGTTTGCAGATATAGGCACACAACTATGGTGGCCAAAAACCCATGATAAATGGGATACCTCAAGAATATGCCATATTTCTTCCTCTATAACACTGTAATGTATCACTCCATCTGCATACCCTAAAGTGCTAGGGTTCAATCGAATAATACCTTTTTACATCATGGAGTAAAATAATTTTTAGTAATACTTCAAGTCATCAGGGAGCAACCTACTCCCCACATAATTTGAAAAATTATCATACCATGGTAGCATACTCCCCATGACTGCCATGACACACTCATCAGGAAATATATCATCAATAATAATTTCACCTCACTTTCTGTGGTTGTCCTTGAGGCCGGATAGGTGATCTTCTACTTGGTTTTCACACCCTTTCCAATCCTTAACTTCAAAATTAAACTCATAAAGTAGCAAGATAAAATGACTTTTGTGCCTATCAAATAGCTATGAAGCTTCTTAAAAGCATAAAACACGACAAGAAACTCTTCTTCCATAACGGTATAATTTTGTTATGTATTATTCAAGGACTTGCTATAATAATAGATAGGATGAAAAAGTTTGTTCTTTCTTTGTCATAATACCACTCCCAAAACCAAGTCACTTGAATCACACATCAATTATAAAGTTAGTAACCAATTTGTGGCAACAATTGTAGGAGCCAAAATAATTTTTTCTTGAGGAAATTAAATGCCCTTATGCAATCATCATCAAACTAAAATTTTGCTTCCTTATCAAGGAGCTATTTTTTAGAAGACTTTGCTAAAATATCTATAAAACCCGACATGCCCTAAAACGCTCTAAACACCTTTCATAAAGATTGAAGGGGGTAGCTTGGAAATAACTTTAACTTTAGTTTGGTCAACTAGAATAACATGACCCAAAATATTATTCTAATTCATAATATACTATTTTACCATGAAATTCCACCTCAACCAATTCAACAAAAAATTATTTTCAACACATCTTTCAAGTACCTTGCTAAAGGTATGAGACATGACATAAAACTATTACCCATAATGGAAAAATCACCCATTAAGACCTCCATAGTGTCTTCCACTATATCAAAAAATATCAAAATCATGCATCTTAGAAAATTAGTGGGAGCATATCCCTTGTGAACATTTTCATTAATGATATCCTTATCTATTCAAGAAATAGGGATGAGCACAAATATCATTTGAGGATTGGGATCCATATTTTGAGATATAATAGGATTTTTGTTTCAAATTCTCAAAGATTGAGTTTTGGATAGAGTCGATGGATTTCCCAGTACACATAGTGATAAGAATAATATTATGGTGATCCAGTAAAGATTAAGGCTATTTGTGGTTGGGCCTGACCTATATCTCCAATTGAGGTTTGCATTTTTATTTATTTTGTAGGCTATTACAGGTGGTCCATTAAGAGAATTTTTAAAATTATAGCACCTATGACTAGATTGACTTTAGTGTAGGATCCATTTCAATAGTTTGCTAAGTGTGAGTCAAACTTTCTTAAGATTAAGGACTTTCTCACTTCATCTCTTATTTTTACTCTTCCAATCGAGGCCAAGGGGCTTATGGTGTATTATAATGCTTAAGGTGTTGGGTTAGGTTTATTTCAATATAGCATAGTGTAGTTATTGCATATGTGTTAAGGTAGCAAAAGATGCACCAGTATAACTACCCTACTCATGATTTAGAGTTGGCAATGGTAGTTTTTACTGTTAAGATTTGGAGGCATTACTTGTATAGTGTTGTCTACAAGATATTCATAGACCATAATAGTCTTCAGTACATTATGAACCATAGAGAGTTTAATTCGAAATAGTGTAGGTGGATTGAGTTACTGAATATCTATGATATATACATTCTATACTATTTAAGCTTGGAAAATTTAGTAACATATTCCTTGAGCTGGAAGGAACTGAGTATGAGGAACTGAGTATGAGTAGCTT
Organism: Capsicum annuum; assembly: GCF_002878395.1. NCBI lineage: Eukaryota > Viridiplantae > Streptophyta > Magnoliopsida > Solanales > Solanaceae > Capsicum > Capsicum annuum. The sequence continues at coordinate 89,306,169 of NC_061115.1, forward strand.
GGCTTTTATTTAAGTTTTGGAGTGATCAATGGATTTGGACATTCATTCCTTGGCCAACTTGATAGTTCATCTTGATATTTGATACCCCAATCAATTCTTGCCAATGTAAAGGCTATGTCTACATTGATTGAGAAAATTCAAGATAACAATGTGAGGATGGTAGACTTTGTGGCATTTGAGATCTGGTGTTGCAAGGTGTGTCTTTGAGGGATACCTTAGATTCAAAGGGCCTTTTGAGATTTGAGGTTTGTGTTATAAGGGTTGGAGACTTAGTCCAAATAATACTTTTGAAGGCTCAAATCTTAAGATATTCTATTCACCTTACAATAGATATAATGTATAGATATTTGAGGTAACATTACTGGTTGATAGGTATGAAGAAATACAGATGTTGTAGGTCGATATTTCTGTTGTCAGCAAGTAAAGGTGGAATATTTAAGACCTGTTAGCTTATATCAAAGACTACCCATTGTTGAGTTGAAGTGGGATTGGATTACTATAGACTTCCAAAGTAGTTTGTCTTGCATTTCTCATCTTTCTAACAGTATTTGACTAATTATTAATTGACTGACTAAATTTGCTTATTTGATCTCTATTCAAATTTTTTTTAGTACTGAGAGGTAAGATTGTATATATATTCGATGGATAGTTCATGTCTAGTATTACAGATAAAGGTTTATTGTTCAATTTTAGCTTCTAGAGCACATTTTAGGAGAAGTTGGGTACCCAAGTTGATTGTAGCACCACTTCCACCCCCAAATCAATGGATAATTGGAGTGAACTATTCAGGTTTTAGAGGATATGCTCCACATATATGTTGTGGACATGGGAGGTAAGTGGAGCAGTATCTAGACTTAGTGAGTTTGCTTATAATAATAATGTCACGACTTGAGGCTACCACTAGTCATAAGACAGTCTATGGCCTTGCATAAATCTATAAATACTGAAATAAAATTAACAAACATGATGTAGAAGCCTGTATTCTAAATATTGTAATCAAATTACATGTAATACTAAGTCAACATGAAAAACATCAAATTAAAGTCATAAAGCTGAAACAAATATCTGACTATCTAAAAGCCTATACTAAAATGAGTTACTTAGACAAGTACCAAGCTCATTCTAACTCTCTAAAACTAAAATGAAAACACACATAGCTATTAGAAGCTACTCCTTGGATGATTAGGGCTCACCAACTCTACTGCTAATATGGTAGGAGAATATGTTATCCTCGAGTGGGATGTTGGACATCAAAACCTATAATATAAATCAATATAGAACAAAGAAGTATGCAGTTAGTACTATGAATTACTAAGCATATGAGATATGTATTATTTAATAAAAGTTGAATATGTAAGAGGGAACATGCAGAATTTAAGTTAAATCTTAGACATATAAATGGATACAATGGCCTAAGTAATAAATATGTAGTGTTATAACAGACTAAACAAATTGAATACAAGGACATACATATATCTGAATATAAATAGTGGACTTTGGAAGCTACCGTTAGCCAATATACCACAATCTGAGCTAATTGAGGTACTACTTATAACCCACCTAGATAGGTGATTAGTATCTTGCCAAGGGTAGGAACACTAACAAAAGTGGATCTATTAAAATGATGTGTATAAGGACTAAGGTGTAAAGCTTAATCTAGTCGTTGGCCCTATTGAACCTACGGTGGTTCCATAGTTATGGGACTTAGGTACTTTTACTAATGGTCTCAACCTAACTGGCAGGAACTTTATCCCTACATTCGCTCGGTGATAAGCACTATTTTTAACTGAATAACAACTGATAACCAGAATGCTTAATACTATTAATACTCTAAAGTCTGAATATATGTACTATGTCTAAAAGCACTCAAATCATGAAAATTAAAGGATTGGATATTCAAAAAATTATGCGTGAAATCCTAGGTCATTAGGTGTTCATAACCTGACATCTCTGAAGATTGCAACCATTATAAAAAATTTCCATAAACTAAATAAAATAAGGAATTTAATAACTCAAGTGTGTGGATCACGGATTATTTAATATAATGAGGGATTAAATTTATAGACATTTGGTGATACTAAAATTCATGGTAAAACATGGGTTTATATCTCAATGATAATAAATAACTTAATTATCGAAGAATTCACCATATTCATGAACCCTAGCCTCTTGAGAAAGGAATTAAACTAACGATTTAAGTTAATTTGGGGAATCAATGGGTGAAAGGAAAGTCATTGTTGAAATTCCACAAACCTAAATATGGAGCTCATAATAATTTCTTTATATTGGGGCCTAAAAGTGGAAAACTCCACTTGTTGCATTTTGGGATAAAATCACCTCTTGTTTTTAACTTTTGCAAACTATAGATTGTTTATGAATAATGAGTAACTTAGGTTAATTCTATACTTGATAACTAACCTTGAATTACATAAACGACATAGTTTAGGGTTTTAAATAATGTGAAAAGACTAGAATTCCTCTTATAAAATGTATTTGAAAAAGCTTAAGAAGGTGATGTAGGTATCATCCCATGATTGTAGGACTCACCTACGATCGTGGGTGGTTCTTGTGGTTGGGTGGCTAATCGAAGGCTTTGTAGATTTCATCAGAAGAGCATTGGTATGACTTATGGTACCCACCCATGATCATACCTCGGTTCATAGTATTAAAGCCCGAGAAGAATCAACTTTAGCACTCACGGTCATACCTAAGATCATGGTTTCTTACAATGATCTTTGTACCCTTTTGTGATTAGGAGGTATACTTGTCAACTCTTATGTTTTTGGGGTTATTTCATGCAGTTGAGACCATTGTACATTTTTGGTTTCAGCTAGTACTCTCTCATTATTGGACAATGTTTACTTAAAATGGTCATGACACTTGCTCAATAGTCAAATTAAGGTAAAACTGGATGTGTTTAAAAGAAGACTCAAAGACATTTCATTTGGCTAGTATTAAGATCTAAAACACTTTATAATCTAGGATTTATGCTTATTTGAAGTTAACTATAGAAGGTTTCTTCACAATAAATCAACTAGTAATATAGTTTTCAACTTGGCTATGAGCTAGGAATCACTTGTGGCCTTAGTACATGTCTAAATCACTTCTTATACTACCAAAAATGAATTTTGATTCTACATGTACTTGAACCAATGCTCTAATTTAGACTTCATTTTTGTGGTGTTACAATATCTCCCACTTGGGTCATTCATCCTTAAATGAAAATTAACTAAGTTGAATGAATGAGTTGCAATCCCAACCATGAATTCTATTAGTTGAATATATACATGGTAATTGGTTATATAACTAACATGGACTTAACTAAACTTTTGAATTCATGATATTACATGGAAATAATGGAGTGACATGAGACAAAAAGAATTAATTAGGGGTAAACTATTACCTCAAGTTGGAACTATATTTAAAGTAAAAAGTTGGGGGTACTTGCTCATATACATGACTCTACTTCCCATTTATATCCCTCAACTGACTGATTCTGCCAAAGAGCCTTTTCTAAAACAACCTTCTAATTCTTCAACTTAAGAACCTAATGATCAAGGATCTAAACTGGGACCTCCTCGTAAGAGATACTATCTTTCACGCCCATACTCTATAAGGTTATAGTCAATGTGATATAACCAATGCATTTAATTAACAAGGACAAATAGATTACTAGATATGCTGATGCTAAGTCTGCATGGAACTATAACTCATAGGATACATTGTTAAAATAACCCATAATCTTATAAGGACCAACATAGTGGGGACTAATCTTTTATTTCTTGCTCAATATTTTCACCCCTTTCGTGGATGAAACTTTTAAATAGACAAAATCACCAATAGCAAACATAAATTCCCTTATCCTCAAATCTGCATAGGATTTTCGATGGCTATGAGCTATTTTCAACCTTTCTCTAATCAGCTGAACTTTTTCCATAGCCTTGTGAATTGAATTTGACCCTATCAAGGTATCTTCACATACTTCAAACCAACCAATTAGTGATCCACACCTCTTACTATAAAGTTATTTTAATGGGACCATATAAATACTGGAGTGATAGTTGTTATTATAAGAAAACTCAAACAAAGGAAAATAATCACCCCATTTACACTTGAAATTGATAACATAAGATTTCAATATATCCTCTAAGGATTGAATTTTATGCTTCGTTTGGCCATTTATCTATGGATGAAAAGTCATAAAAAGATGAAGTGAGTTATGAAGACCCTTCAAATGAGTCTTGTTGAACCTAGAGGTAAATTGAGTACCAATATATGAAATAATGTTCAAAATAAATCCATGCAATTTCATCAACTTCAGAAGATAAAGTCTATTAAAATCATCGGATGAATCTGAAGTTAACTGCTCAGAAATTGGCCGACTTAGTTATTAGTTCAATGATAACCCAAATAGAATCATGGCTTCAATGAATACAGAGCAGCACTATAATAAAGTCAATATTTCCTAATTTGTATTTACAAGTAGGAAAATAAATATCTTGAAGCATACGACCATGTCTCAGATGCTCAACCTTAACTTGCTATAATTCAGACACTCAATTACAAATTTTGTGATATCCTTTATCACATCATTCCACCAATACACTTCCCACAAATCATGAAACATCTTAGTGGATCCTGGTTGAATAGAATACCAAGTGTGGGCACTTGAGTTAGCATATGCTCTCATAAGCAATCCATATCTGGAACACATAGTCTTTCATTACTATAAAGAACATCATCTCCTCCATGGGAAAAAACCTCAACCATCATACTCTGGACCACATCTTTCAACCTAAGAAAAATAAGATCACTTTCTTTCTTTTATTTGACTGTAGCTATTAGTGACGATTCTGAACCCTTCTTAACCAAGATTTTACATTCGGCTAAATGAACTAACTGAACACCTAGTCTTGAAAGAAAATGAGCCTCACAAACTAACTTTTTCTTCTAATCCTCAATATGAGAAATCTTTCCATTGATAATCTACGAAGAGCGTCAACCTCAACATTCGATTTACCCAGGTTGTACAAGACACTTATATTATAATCTTTCAACAACTTTAGCCACCTTCTCTGACAAAGCTTCAGATCTTTTTTGCTAAATACATAATGAACGATCTTGTGATCAATGAACGTATCAACATGAACCACATAATGATAATGCCTCCTAATTTTTAAGGCAAAAACTACTTTTGTCATGTAACGCCCTAAGATCCCATCCCGAGATGTCACACGGTGCTAAGGTCGCACGCGGCCTCAAGCTAACCCTCTAAGCTTGTCATCACTTCTAAAACTCATTTTGACAATAGTCATGCTAAAATAAGAGAGAATGACATATCATGAACATACTGGAATAAGATAAGAAACTAGCCTGAACAATCCAAAATACTGAACTTATATACATACCAACCCTTTAGTCTGACAAAGCCTCTATACATCATAATCAAGGAGACATTAGGACAAACCCCCAACTGACTCAAATAGTACTGAAAGCCATAACAAAAAAAAGGTATCACAAAATACAGACACGATCCTCGAACCATGAAAAGTCACCACTGAGGGGACGTAGAAAGGCACCTGAATATCGCTAACGCGGCTGCGGCTGAGTACCTGAATCTGCATTAAAAGAAAATATAGCCCATAGGAAAATATGTGGGTCAGCACTTTGGAATATACTGAGTATGTAGGGTGCATGTAACAATGTAAATATCATCAACAATTTCATGAAAATATGCATATGTACAATGATGGCTCACTTCGCTTAACTTAGATTGAAACATACTTTTCATGATCTCATTGTAAATAAATCATATGAAAAAAATCTCATAAATCATCATAAATAATTCAACTCTTCAACTAAAGACTCAGAGTGACTCTGTAATTCAAGAAACTCGACTCTTACAGACATGGGAGATTCTTATAACCGACATAAACCATGTGAGCTACATGGAGTCCAACATTTTGCCCTCCTAAGGAGAGAACCCCACATTGGCGGGAGCGTCGTACTCTTGCCAAGGAGTACAACCTAAAATTAGTGATCACAATCTCATACTCGGCCTCTGACCTATAATTATCAATATCAATCCTACGGTGGCTCATAGTTTTGGGAGAAATACCACATTTTTTGCTCGGTGCTAAATACTACTCCTAGACACAAGCTCAGAACGCGTTAGGAAATCCACCATAAACATCACAAGGGTCTATCATAAAGACCAAATCAAATCTCTTTCTCATTTATCAAATCATAATCAATTGGTGGATTCCTAACTAGACTCAAATCAAATCAATCTTTCTTAATATCAAAATTTATCAATTCATTAAATCATGGCAACATCAATAACATTAAAGAAATATCAAGACTCATTGTAACAACTCAATCTCATAAATCAATATACTCAATAATCCAATTTGTCATAAGAAAGCTTAAAGCTGACACATATCTTGAAAGCACTTGAAATATCAACTAATGGTAGAAATATGAAATTCGCAATATTAAATATCAAGTCATAACTTGGGAATAGTAAAATAATCATGTATAACAAAGCTTGAACAATTTATATTCTCACAATCTTATGATGAATTAATTTGGGTATAAACCCACTTGCAAAATCATATAAATCCATGATAGAAATCAAAGCTTTGGGCATAAGAACGAACGAATTGCTCTTGTTCAAAACCCCATATACCTTAATCTTTGAAATTGGATGAACTCTAGTCCTTGAGATACTATCCGCACTTGTAATAAATAATTCTTGAAGCACAACTATGAGGAACTTAATTTCTGAAGGAATTTTGAAGATTTTATGGATGATTTTTGGAAGGTTAAAGTTCTTGATGAAACCCTAGTTATACTCTTTTTAGATAATTGGAAGAGAAAATGGAGAAATTAGGGTTTGGATGGGGTTTCTCATATTTATAGAGGCTTCCAAAAGATGAGAAAAGACAAAAATACCCTTGCAAAATGTTCCTTAGTTGCTGAAAGAAAATAGCTGATGACATCCGTGACAAGTCGTCTAGCCGATGATAAGTCGTCATGAAATGTCGTCACAAAACGATAAAATTTTGATTTTCTGCCTAAGGTTGACTACATTGGTGATAGGTCATCACGGGCGTGACGGTTTATCACAAAATTTTTTCACTGGGGTCAAAAATATGCCCAGGATCGACGACATTGGTGATAGGGTGTCACGCTCGTGACAACTTTTCACAAATTTCGTCACTTAGTTTCCCAGCCTGACATGTTAGAGTAAAATGGGCATAACTCCTTGCTCTGATACCGGATTTGGGCGAAATTAGTACCGTTGGAAAGATAATTCAATTATGTATCTTTTGGTAGGTCAAGAGATAAATAATTCGTAGTATAACGAGAGATATTCTCATTTGAAATTGACTATGCCAAAATCCTTCTCAAGAATTTAATTAGTAAGGGATGTTTTAGTTCACCCAATCGTTAGGACATCATTAAGGCCTTAATACACATCACCCTTAATTAGAAAACAACCAAAACACTATAATTTATTTCTCATGATCTTGAGTCATGGTTGCACTATTGGTTAGAATCTTGGGGTATTACAATATCTCCCCCGTGGAAATATTCGTCCTCGAATATTGCCAGATAGGCCACGAACAAGAGAAAAATGAGGACGTATAGCTGCAATGACTCACTCAAATGACTTACTTCACTCTATACCTTCGTATACTATACAAAATGTTTGAATTCGTGATGGAAGCAGATACACAGTTGAACCTTTAATATGAAGGGGGTTGGAATTAATAAAGAATGGTACCTTCTGCTCACTCCAAACTCACAGAAAAGAGGTGAGGGTACTTTGCTAGCATATCAGCTTTGGCTTCCCAAGTATCACTCTCAATAGATTGATTTCACCAAAGCACTTTAACCAAAGGGACTTATTTGTTCCTTAGCCTACAGATCTGAAAATCCAAAATCTCAACTGAAAACTCATCGAATGAAAGGCTATCCTGAATATCTAAGCTCTCAGAAGAATCAACCACGACAGAATCACCAATGTAATTCTTAAGCATAGAAATATGAAATACTGGATGAATTCTAGAAACTCCATGGTAACTCCACCTCATATGCTACTTTCCCAATACGGCTCAGAATCCTGTATGGACCAACATAACAAAGACTAAGCTTTCCCTTCTTCCTAAATCTCTTCACCCCTTTCATGGGTGAAACGTTCAAGTACACCAAATCATTGATATTAAACTCAAGATTTTTTCTTCTCACATCCGCATACGACTTCTGACGACTTTGAGCATTTTTCAATCTTTCTCAAATCAACTTAACTTTTTCCATAGCCTCGAACATAGCGCCAGGCCCAATCACAATTGCTTCTCCTACTTCAAACCAACCTATAGGTGATCTACATCTTCTCCCATACAAAGCTTCGAATGGGGCCATCTGAATACTAGCATAGAAATAATTATTATATGCAAATTCGATCAATGTCAAATGCTCATCCCATCTACCTTTGAAATCAAGTGCACATGCCCTAAATATGTCCTCCAAAGTCTAAATAGTTCTCTCAGCCTGACCATCGGTCTACGGATGGAAAGCAAAACTTAGACGAACTTGGGTACCGAGACCCTTCTGAAAAGCCCTCTAAAACTGGGAAGTAAACTGAGTACCCCTATCAGAGATGATAGCCAAAGGAACTCCATGCAATCTGACTAACTTACGGATATGCAATCTAGCATAATCCTCAGCTGTATAAGTGAATGAATTGGCAAGAAATGAGCTGATTTAGTCAACCGGTCTACAACAACCCAAATCAAATCATTATGACAATGAGAAGGAGGCAAACCAATTACGAAATCCATATTTACTTCTTCCCACTTTCAAGTAGGAATGCTAAACTCTTGCATTACACCACTGGGCCTTTGGTGCTCTACCTTAACTTGGTGACAAGTAGAACACTTTACCACAAATCCTGCTATGTCTTTCTTCATACCATTCCACCAATAGATTTCCCATAAATTTCGGTACATCTTGGTAGCACCGAGATGAATATAATATCGCACACCATGCGCTTCAGCCATAATTCTCTGCCTTAGATCATCAACATCGGGAACACAAAATCTACCCTGCAATCTCAATATACCATCTCCCCCTTGGGAGAAAACCTCTACCTTCTGGTCCTTAACTAACTCCTTCAGTCTGACCAAACTAAGATCCCAGTCTTGCTTCTCCTTTACCTCCGAGACTAAAGAGAACTCAGAACTACTCTTAACTAACATACTCCCTTCAGTGGAACCAAACAATCTAACACCCAATCTAGCCAAACGATGCACATCATGAGCCAATTCTTTCTTATCATCTTCAACATGCGCCATACTACCCATAGATATCCTGTTAAGGGCATCTGCCATAATATTGGCCTTGCCCGGGTGATACATCACACTCATATCGTAGTCTTTTAGCAACTCTAACCATCTTCTTTGTCTAATACTCAACTCTCTCTGAGCAAACACATACTGTAGGCTTTTGCGATCAGTAAACACATCAACATGAACACCATACAAATAATGTCTCCAGATTTTTCAAAGAAAAAACTACAGATGATAATTCAAGATCATGGGTTAGGTAATTCTTCTCATGAGGCTTCAACTATCTAGAGGCATAAGCTATAAATTTACCCCTCTACATCAACACACAACCCAAACTAACTCTAGAAGCATCACAATACACCAAAAGACCATCAGTACCATCGGGTAAAGCTAGCACTGGGGCTGAAGTAAGTCGAGTCTTCAAATCTTGAAAACTCTTCTAACAGGCATCTATCCATTAGACCTTAACTTTATTTTGGGTCAACCAGGTCATGGGAGATGCGATAGAAGAGAATCCCTCAACAAAATGATGGTAGTAACCAGCTAGACCTAAGAAACTCCTAATATAAGATTGGGAGATAGGTCTAGGCCAATGCTTTATAGCTTTTGTCTTTTAGGGATTGACTCTAATGCCTTCGGCATAAACAATGTGACCTAAAAAAGCAACTGACCTTAACCAAAATTCACACATGCTAAATTTAGCGAATAATTGATGATCTCTAAGAGTTTGCAAGACAATTCTAAGATGGTTGGCACGATCATCCTCTCTTCAGGAATACACAAGAATATCGTCTATGAATACAATGACAAATATATCGAGATATTGCTTGAATACTCGGTTCATAAGATCTATGAAGGTCGCTGGTGCATTGGTTAAAATAAAGGACACGACAAAAATCTCAAAATGACCATAGTGGGTTTGGAAGGCTGTCTTTTGAACATCACACTCTCTCACTTTAAGTTGATGATAACCGGATCTAAGGTATATCTTTGAGAATAACTTGCATCCTATAGCTGATCAAATAAATCATCGATTCTAGGAAACGGGTATTTATTCTTCATAGTTACCTTGTTGAGTTGATGGTAGTCAATACACAAACGTAATGTACCATCTTTCTTTCGCACAAATAGAACGTGTGCACCCCATAGGGAAACACTGGGTCTGATAAAGCCTTTTTCTAAGAGATCTTTGAATTGCTCCTTCAACTCTTTAAGTTCTGTGGGAGCTATATAGTATGGAGGGATAGAAATAGGCTGAGTGCTGGGAAAGAGATTAATCCCAAATTCTATTTCTCTATCACGTGGGACCCGTGGGAGGTCTTCTGGGAAAACATCAGGAAACTTATTAACAATGCTAACTGACTGAATAGTCAGAGTCTCAGACTTGAGGTCTTTAACTCGAACCAGATGATAGATGCAACCCTTGAAAATCAACTTCCTAGCTTTGAGGTAGGATAGAAATGGCTCTCTGGAGTTACAAAACTCATGGACCACTCAAAAATGGGCTTGTTGGGGAATTGAAACTTGACCACTTGGGTACGACAATCTATAGATGCATAGCACGAGTGAAGCCAATCTATACCCAGAATAACATCAAAATCAACCATATCTAGCTTAATCAAATCATCACATATGACCCAATAAAGAACAGTGACAGGACATTTCTTATACACTCGTTTAGAAATAACAGATTCTCCTATCGGGGTAGAAACTAGAATAGGCTCAGGAATCCGTTCAGTTTCCATTTCAAAATTTACAGCAAGTAGAGGTGTCACATAAGGGAAACTCAAACAGGGGTCCATTAATACATACATATCAAAATAAAAGACATTGAGCATACCACTAACAACATCTAGAGAATCCTTCGGTAATTGGCGAGGTGGTATAGCATAGAAGCGATTCTGGCACGAACCGCCAGCAGTACTAGAAGAGGCACCTTGAGAAGGAACTGGGCAGACTTCGAGAGTGGGGACACTGGTAGCCTAACTTTGGGGATGAGCATCTCGACTCCCCTGTCTAGCATATAGACAATCTCTAAGTCTGTGGCCCAACTTACCACAACTAACGCAACCCCTCTGATCAACAAAACACTTACCAAAATAATCTCTACCACACATGACACATGAAGGAGGACGAGATCTGTTACTTACACTTTCCTGAAACCTAGATGGGATAGGCCTATTCCCCTGCTCCTACCTACGTCTAGGTACAGGAGTACTAAATAAGGAAGGCGTGAGAATAAAGGGCCGTCTCTAAAATTGAGGGTGGTTCCCTTCATGGAATCTAGAATGACTTAATCCCTGTTGCTCTGATCTAGCTTTTTTATTCCCTCTTACTCTTTCCCTCTCTTTTAACTTATCAGCTTCAATCTATTGGGCATGTATGATCAACCAAGAAAGGTCCATCTCCCTATTAAGCATAGCAGATCTACACTTTTTCACAACATAACTCGACATGCTGGTCACAAACTTGCTCATGATGGTCCTAGAGTCATCCATCATACTAGGAGCATATTTGGACAACTTATTAAATCTAAGGCAATACTCTTTAACAGTTATGGAGCCTTGTCTCTAATTTATGAATTCCTCTATCTTTGCTTCCCTCGTCTCAAAAGGAAAGAATCTATCCAAGAACGTATCCTGGAATAGCTTCTAAGTCATGGGAACGGCATCTTCCCCTCTACTTTCCCTTCACATTTCCACTCAATCATATGAAACATCTTTCATTCGATAGGCAACCAATTCAACACTTTCCTCCTCAGTCACGTGCATAATCTGGGTGATCTTTCTCACTTCATCTAAGTATATCTATGGGTCTTCACCTACATTTAACCCATAGAACTCAGGTGGATTTATCCACATAAAGTCTCAAACCCAAGCTACAGCAGAATTATTCTCTTGCGAAGGCGGAATAGTAGCCTAGGTGTTGGCTTAAGCATTGGCAGTAACTGCCTAGGCTAGCGCCTGAAAAACTGCCCGAAATTCTGCATGTGATACATGCTCGTTCAAGGGATCAATGGTTTGGGCTTGCTCATTGTTTCTACGAGCTCGATGAGGAGGCATTTTCTATTATAAAAGAGTATGAGTTAATCACAGATAAAGAGACAGTTGTAGGGACGATAAACTTTTAGAAAGAAAGAAACAACTTTTCATAAAACGTCCCATAGCCTCTTGCTCATAGATATGGCATGCTGCACACCAATGATCAAGACTCTACGTAATGCGGCTTGTTAGACTCCTTAGGACTCAGTAAACCTTAGGCTCTGATACCAAGGTTGTAACACCCTAAGATCCCATCCCGAGATGTCACACGATGCTTAAGGCCACACACGGCCTCTAGTTAACCCTCTAAGCCTATCATCACTTCTAGAACACATTTTGACAATAGTCATGCTAAAATAAGAGAGAATGACATATCATGAGCATACTGAAATAAGATAAGAAACTAGCCTGTATAATTTAAAATACTAAAATTCTGTATATATCAACCCTTTAGTCTGACAAAGCCTCTATACATCATAATTAAGGAGACTTTGGCACAAACCCCCAACTAACTCAAATAGTACTGAAAGCCATAACAACAAAATGGTATAACAAAATATAGACACGGTCCTCGAACCATGAGGACTCACCAATAAGGAGACGTAAAGAGGCACCCAAATATCGCTAACACGGCTGGGGCTGAGTACCTGAACCTACATTATGAGAAAATGTAGCCCATAGGAAAATATATGGGTCAGTACTTTGGAATATACTAAGTATGTGGGGGTGCATGTAACAATGAAAATATCATCATCAATTTCATAAAAATATGTCTATGCACAATTATGGCTCACTTGACTTGAGTTAGATTGAAATATACTTTTCATGATCTCATCGTAAATAATGCATATGATAAAAACCTCATAAATCATCATAAACAACTCAACTCTTCAACTAAAGACATGGAGTGACTCTATAATTCAAGAAACTTGACTCTTATGGACATAGGAGGTTCTTATAATCGACATAAACCAAGTGAGCTATATGGAGTCCAACATTTTACCCTCCTAACCCCACATTGGCGGAAGCGTCGTACTCTTTCCAGGGAGTACAATCTAAATTTAGTGATGAAAATCTCATACTCAGACTCTGACCCATAATTCTCAATATCAATCCAACGGTGGCACGTAGTTTTGGGGGAAATACTATATTTCCCACTCGGTACTAAATACTACTCCCAGACACAAGCTTAGAACGCGTTAGGAAATTCGCCATAAACATTACAAAGGTCTATCATAAAGAACAAATCAAATCCCTTTCTCATTTATCAAATCATAATCAATTGGTGGATTCTTAACTCGACTCAAATCAAATCAATCTTTCTCAATATCAAAATCTATCAATTCATTAAATCATGGCAACCTCAATAAATTTGAAGAAATATCAAGACTTATTGTAACAACTCAATCTCATAAATCAATATACTCAATAATCCAATTTGTCATAAGAAAGATTAAAGCTGACACATATCTTGAAAGCACTTGAAATATCAACTCATGGTAGAAATATGAAATTCGCAATATTAAATATCAAGTCATAACTTGGGAATAGTAAAATAATCATGTATAACAAGGCTTGAACAATTTATATTCTCATAATCTCATGATGAAGTAATTTGGGTATAAACCCACTTGCAAAATCATATAAATCCATGATAGAAATCAAAGCTTTGGGCATAAGAATGAATGAATTGCTCTTGTTCAAAACCCCATATACCTTAATCTTTGAAATTGGATGACCTCTAGTCCTTCAGACTCTATCCGTACTTGTAATAAATAATTCTTAAAGCACAACTATGAGGAACTTAATTTTTGAAGGAATTTTGAAGATTTTATGGATGATTTTTGGAAGGTTAAAGTTCTTGATAAAACCCTAGTTATACTTTCTTTAGAGAATTGGAAGAGAAAATGGAGAAATTAGGGTTTGGATGGGGTTCTCATATTTATAGAGGCTTCTAAAAGATGAGAAAAGACCAAAATACCCTTACAAAGCGTCCCTTAGTTGCTGAAAAGAAATAGCTGATGACATCCGTGACAAGTCATCTAGCCGGTGATATGTCATCATGAAATGTCATCACAAAAGGGTAAAATTTTGATTTTCTGCCTAAGGTTGACGACATTGGTGTTAGGTCATCACAAGCGTGACGGCTTATCACAAAATGTCATCACTGGGGTCAAAAATCTACCCAGGACTGATGATATTGGTTATAGGGTGTCACGCTTATGACAGCTTATCATGAATTTCGTCACTAAGTTTCCCAGCCTAATATGCTGGAGTAAAATGGGTATAACTCTTTGCTCAGATACTAGATTTGGGCGCAATTGGTACAGTTGGAAAGATAATTTAATTATGTATCTTTTGGTAGGTCATGAACTCAATAATTTATAGTATAAAGAGAGATATTCTTATTTGAAGTTGACTATGCCAAAATCCTTCTTAAGAATTTAATCGGTAAGGGATGTTTTGGTTCACCCAATCGTTAGGACATCATTAAGGCCTTAATACACATCACCCTTAATTAGAAAACAACAAAAACACTATAATTTATTTCTCATGAGCTTTCGTCATGGTTGCACTATTGGTTAGAATCTCGGGGTATTACATGCCAACTCTTAATATCATGAGTGATGTAATTATTCTCATTAGGCTTGAGCTGCCTAGAGGTATATGTTATAACCATGCCATGTTGCCTCAACACACAAACAAAGCCAACTTTGGAAGCATTATAAAAACCACAAACCCATCTAAACCCTCTATCAAAGTCAAAAATTTGAGTAAAAGTGGGTCGAATCTTCAACTCTTGAAGACTCTTGATGTAAGAATTGGACCACTATATCTTGAAACTCTTCTAAGTTAATTAAGAGATAAGGGAAGCAATATAGTATATGATATATGATGGAAATCTCTAACAACTTCTATCTTTTAAGGATCAACCTTAATTCCCTCTCCAAAAATGATATAACCAAGTAATGCTACTGATTTTAGAATAAATTCACATTTACTAAATTTTTCAAATTAGCAATATTTGTGAGTCTTCAAGACAATCCTAAAATGTTCTGCATGTTTATTCTCACTCCCTGAATAAACTAGTATGTCAACATTAATGAAAATGACAAACAGACCTAAGTACTATTTGATCACCCTGTTCATCAAGTTCATAATAGTTTTAGGAGCATTTGTTAGTCTAATGGAGATAAAAACAAATTCAAATTTACCATACCAAGCTCTAATGTTTTTCTTTTGAATGTTACATTCTTTGACTCTAAGCTGATGTTATCTGGAATTGAGGATTATCTTAGAAAAGTAAATGGCACTATAAAGTTGGTTGAACAATTCATCAATCCTGGGAATGGATACTTATTTTTTACTAAGACTTTGTTCAGCTGACGGCAGTCGTTGCACATTTTTGGAGAATCATCATACTTGTACATGAGAATACTAGAACACCCCTATAGAGAGGTCTTTCAATAGCAACTTTATTTCCTTAATCTCAGTTGGATCCATTCTGCAGGGTGAATTATGATAGGCTAGGTATTTAGAAGTAGATCTATTCCGAAGTCAATTTCTCACTTAAGAGGAAGTCTAGGAAGATCTTCGTAAAACGCTTTTGGTTACTCGTAAACTACTAGAACCAACTCAAGAGTTAGGGTTTTGGATTTGAATCCTTAACCCAAAAAATATTTGCTATATCTTTTTTTGATGATGACCAGCTGGTAATAAGGGAAAAGTTTCCTTGGTCTTCATGAAAACATACAGTTGTCAGATGTCCTATGCAGTTTTATCTGTTAGTGTAACAAACTACGTAGTTGAGCTGTGTACCAGTCAGGACACCTGGCCTAATAGAAATTCTACCCTAATCATTATCCATCTATAAATAAAAAAGAATTCTTCTCAATTTATAGTTTTAGAAAACTGATTGTTCAAGAGGGAAATTAGCAAAAACTCAAATATTGCTCAAGTTCCAAACTTTGGTGTGCAGAGAGTGTGTTTATTCTTGAGTCAAGCCTTGGTCTGTAATTGAATTACTCATTTTATTAAAGTAATTATTTTCTTGTATTTTTTGAGTGTGTAGGTAGCGTTACCTAAGTTAATATTGGTTATAGTTAATCAACATTTAGGAGAGATCTTGACAGAGTTGACAAAGAGAGTTTATAATAGACTTGTTACAAAGTAGTGGAGCTTAGAGTTAGGTTCTATATGGAGTTTATAATCATAAGTTTGATTATAGTTGATTCTTGAGTGCTTGTGAGGGAAAGCCATGGTTTTTCCTCCCTTAAGCAAGGAAATTTCCACGTTAAATCTTTGTGTTCTTTAATTTCCAGCAAAGTGTTATTTCTTTACAGCTTTACTATTTTATTTTTGATGTCTGACTTTAAGGGACCTATTCCCTTTTAAAGTGGTGCACCCCTATGTTCCAATAATTTTTATCAGAGCAAGGACACTCTAAAAGGTTCATACCTAGAGTAATTTATTTATCATGGTTGTTCCACCTAATCTAGAAGAAGGGAAATCTACCACTAGACCACCCTATTTTAATGGGTGGTACTATGGGTGATGGAAAACTATGATGTATGACTTCTTTATGGCTGAGAACAGTAAGCTGATGGATGTAGTACTTGATGGTTCATATATGTCAGTTACAAAGTTCAAAGAAAGAGACATAACAAGGATGGTTGTCAAAACCAGGAGAGAGTTTGAGGATGAAGATTAAAATAAAGTTTAGAATAATTACAAGGCAAAGAAATTCTTGTCTATGGCATAGGACCTGGTGAATATAATAGGATTTCTGCTAGGGAAAATGCTAAGGAAATTTGGGATAGCTTGAGGAATGCTCATGAAGGAACCACTGATATAAAGGATTCAAAAGTTGATATGATGACTACTCAGTATGGAACCTTCACCATGAAAGAAGGAGAAAATATCCAAGAGATGCATACTATATTCATTTTAATTACCAATAAGTAGGACTACTTAGGAGAAGTTATTCCTTTGCATAAACAATTAAGAAAAATTCTAGGTCTTCTTCTTATATCCTGGGAGACCAAAATAGATGTTGTCACTGATACAAGAAACTTGAAAACTCTCACAATGGATGAACTTATTAGTAATCTAAAGATTCATGAACTCAAGAAGCAGCAAGGGCAAGAGAAGAAGAAAGAAAAAAGAGAAAAATATCTGGCATTAAAGGATTCAAAATTTGCTTCAAGTAAAGAAGACAATGATATTACCTATTTGGCAAAAAGAATTGTTAGAGCTATGAAGAATAGCGGTCAATTTCAAAGAAGAAGAAGTAGTAGCAAAAGGGTGGCATTGTTGAAGTTTATCACAAATGTGGAAGTCCTGAGCAATTTATTAAGGACTATACAATGCTCAAAATAGATTATCACAAATATTTCAAGATTGGAGGTGACAAAGGATTGAAAAGGTTGCTAGATTATATTATACTAGGGGATCTGAAAGGAGGTTGTTAGAGAATACTAAGAGGATAGAAAATCTTCTACTACCAAGATAAGAACACTAAAGAAAGCCGATGTAGTGGAGGAGGAGAATGTTGAAGTTGTAAAGGTTGGAGAGGGTGAGTACATTAATCATGATGTTTCTTCCGCAACTAAGAAAAAAGGAAAAGAAATTCAAGTTGTGGGAAGGACCAAGTGTAATAACCTTTCAGGTTATTTTCCATATTTATGCTTATCTTCACTATTTGATCTGCTCCATAGCATCCCCAAGTCATTTATGACTTGTTGGGACTGAAAGGTTCAGTTATTGGGCAGTTTTTTTATTTTTTTTTAGCCAATTTCCTATTTAGAAGTCTTTGTTGGTTCCAAATGGCTGTGGGAAAAAAACTTTAGTGAAACAATCTCGTATGCAAATCCCAACTGCATTGGTAGATCTATAATATCAATTTTAGTCTAGGTATACCTTTTGTTCAGGTCCCAATGAAGCCAAGCTCATTTTGACCTATTGGTCAAAAAGTTGAAAATTAGAACGAATGGGTATGGGACTTACATTTTGTTGAAATGACCTCAGATGGAAAATCCAACTTTTCCATCATGTCTAGAATGTCGAATTTATTCTAGGGAGTCCCTTGGTTCATGTCCGAAGGCTTTTGAACTTATTATGAGCTATTGAGCGGATTTTATAAAAAGTGATGAAACTATATTATGGGCCCCACTTTTTGGCTGAATGATCTCCTATGAAATTTTTGATGATTCCAATGGATTTGAAATGTGTTTACACTTAAAATTCACTATTGGATCATGTTATTTGGATTTTGGATGAGTTCCAAGGGTCAAAAACTTATTTTTAAGTTTGTTGTCATCTGGTTCAACCGCGATAGTGGCCAAGAGTGTGCGATTGCGAAAGTGTGATTGCTTCTCGTATGACCGCGATAACAGTATCTCTTTACCTATAAGGTCTATATAAAGGTCCCAAGATGCGTTTGAGGTATTTCCCCTTCACCATTTAAACCTAGATACCCCAAAATGAGTGTAACAACTCAAAATTGGTTATAGGGGTTGACTTAGGAGCTTAATTATTATCTCGTATCGAGATTGTCTTCAATACTAACGTAACAATTCTTTAATTCATGCTTCAATTTCTTTGTTTGGATGCAAAACCCCAATTTATCTTAGGGCTTGATTTTAGCCCAAAGTACGCTAAGTTTTCACCCATTATTTGAGGGTTATGATTCCTTGTTCATATGTGAACATTGGGTTGGTCTCAGAAACTCATTTTTATATATGGGACCCACTTGGGATTTTGGTGTTATTTTTGGACCTGAAGAACAATAGTGTAATATGGGCATTATCATGCTCGTATTGATGAGTAAATTCTAGTTTTGATAGTGTGATAGCATTTTGAGGATTATAAAGTGAAGATGAGCATGTGGTGCATGAAGCAAGGTTTTGCGGTTAGGCCTTGAGATAGGATTCTATATACTTTTCTTCATTTATGATATGTGATATATGTCACGTATGAATATGAATGTTAGGCTTGATTATGAGTAGGATAACTTAGCATTGATTGTTGATATTTTGGGGTTTCGATGAGGGTTTTAGACTCGTATGGTGGCATATTTCTAACCCTTTTGTATCTTATTTCCTTTCCTCTTTATCTTAGATTAGTTATAGCATGAATAAGATATAATGCTATGTTTGGATTATATTTTTAGCATTTGAATCATGATTTGTATATTTAGCCTTATTGGGCTAGTGTGGTAGTTTTGAAATCATAAGTTGGATAGAGTTGACTTGTGTACCCTTGTTTCTAATCGATATTGCTATCTTAGGCTTGAAAATAGATTACTTGACATTTAGAAGATGAACTAGGTACCTTAGCCTAGTTTGGCACATAGTATGCCAAATTATGGTAGTTGTGGATTAGAAATGGAATCGTTCGGCCCTATATGTAAAATGATTAGCTATATGCTAGGGCTTATAAATATGATTATTGATGTGAGTCCCTAATATGTGTATGGGCCTAAGGCCTTGATTATTATGTTGTGATTATTTTGTATAAATTAATGGGCCAAGGTCCATGTTATGATATTGATTGAATAGCCGGAAGTGTTTATCATTATAAATGATGTGATTACAGTTTATGAATATGAATATGTATATTTTTTATACACGTATCTCCGGTATCGGATGGAGAAAGATGTGGTATGATTCTTATTCCACTAATTGAATACTGGTGATGGCATGCATAGATTTGGTACATTCATGATTATTTACTATTGTAAATGATGTGATTATAGCTGAAATGTGATCTTATGACTACTTTTCTAGTTAGATGGTCAAGCTATGAGGTAACTAGTTGTCTATTAGGGGACTATAGCACTTGATGGCTAGGAATCTAATGTATTAGTTAATAAATCTTTCTTATTTGAAATACGGTAGCTAACGATGGTTAGTTAATGAATGATGTCAATTAATAAAGGATGGTTAGGAGACAAGTAGTAATGTGCTTTTTAGTAATGATTAATGGATATAGGATGATTAGTTGATAATAATAAATGGTGGATAAATGATAATTTTGGTCTAATGATGAACCTTGACTAGATGTTAGATGTTGACTATTAAATTAATAGTGGTTAGTTGTTATCTCGTGAATAAGGATTATGTGACTAGCGAACTAGTGATTTCATAATAATAAGTCTTGGTTAGCTAATAATGAGTAGCTGGGAAGTATTGACTAGATAGATATTCTATGGTGATACGATTATGTTTATGAGAATTTTTGTGTATGTTATTCGATAATGACTATTGTAATGATATTGATACCCGGCAAAGCCGGAGGATACTATTTTGATGATGCTTATACCCGGCAAGGCAGAGAATATATTGATGATATGTTGATATCTAGAAAGGCCGGGGGATATACTGATGATATGCTAATACATGGCAAGGCTAAAGGATATATTGATGATATATTGATACCCAATAAGGACAGAGGTTATATTGATGATATGTTGATACCCAACAAAGCCGGAGGATATATTGATTATCTGTTGATACTCGGCATGGATGGAGGTTGATTATGATAATAATGGTCCTGATGAGGACGGTTACTATGAGTTGTGATATTTATTGTGTTCTTTGTATTCATTCCTACATGTGTATCGCCTATCACCAGTATGCACCTATGTCTATCAACCGATATGGGACGGTTGCATAGATATGGGTGAGAAATATGCCTTGTGTTATTGTATGTTGATTGAACTTTCCAAGATTAGGGTGGTAGGGGTATGCATAGGCTCAGATAGGTATTTGGTTGTTCGGAGTAGCCGGTTATTCGCATTGTTATTGATATTGTTATTATCATTGTTATGATTATTATCATGGCTAGCTTATGATAGATTGGTCATTGATCCAGTATCAGGATTTGAGGTATATGTTCGGCCTCTCCCATCTTATGACTGGATTATTATGCACGATTATTTCATGCCTAGTTCAAGTAATATCAATAACCTAAAGCAGTGGTTGCAATAGCAACCAGTAATATCAAAATCAATATACTAAACAGGCGGTACCAAAATGAACATCAATATCATTTACCACTCAAGGGTTATAATGGGGCTAACGTGCCAAGATAAATGGGGACTTGAACCCATAAACCACACCCATAGGGGCAAAACATCAATATAGATCAACTCTATCCACTACTCAAAGGCATAAACCATGTAGTAGTAACATAATCATGAATTTAACAATAAGACACATAATGACCCAATATAAATTCATCAAGGTACATAATCATCAGTGGGTATGAAACCCCCAATACACATAAGAAGAGATAAATGTGGGAAATAAAAGCACACTAATTGTGGTGATATCCCCAACCACATGCCTGATGGGCATAGGGTAAACAAATCTTAATGGGTCAAACTCAGAAAGACCTGAACCATCAACTGAGGTGCCACACATACTACCTCTAGTTGAATAGGCCATAACATCACGAGGCTGATTTGAATGAGATGAATGACTGGCAATCTCATTTTTGGGACATTTTCTATATTAGTATTTGATCTCCCTATAGTCGAAGAAAACTCCTGAAGAATCAATATGGAGAGAATATAAACTGATCCCAAATAGCTGACCAACTGATGCTGAGAGAAATTTACAAAATAATGTCCATACTTCTAAAATCACGGCCTATATTAGGAACTCTAGGCTGGCGGGGAATACATGCTAACTCTAGCCTATTATCTATCTCATACTTAGGGTATTCTCCAAACCAGTGTCTCATCACGACACCATCAAATCAAGATCCTCGAATACTTTGAGATATTGGCCCTCATAATCCAAAATCGTTGCCAAGGCCTGAAGAACCATACCACACTCCCAAGTCTGATGGGGACTCTACCTACTATGATCATCACGACTAATCAGAAAACTACTCATAGTATGGAATATTATCTTCATAGAACTGATAGGATGCAGGTGAAGTTGAACTCTATTAGAAGGATCCTCACTCTCAAATAAAATACCAATAGAACTATATTAATGGCATGCCTCCTGCCGCCCTTTACATAAGTCTCAATATTTGTGCTCTCTATGGTCCTCTCATAATCAACATCCGAACAAAAGAAAGATCCACCTGCTATCAAGTGATCTAACACTAAACAGAGTGACAATACTAACTGTAACGACCTGATTTTCTATAATCAAAACATCCCACGGTGCTCATGATCCCGAAGGACCATAATCCAACCCTCTACTAATATCTGTACCCGAACATTGCATATATAAATAATAAATGCAGAAACTGGCCATAAGGTTCAAAACATCTAAAAAAACTCAAAATTTAAAACTGAATACTGATGCATCTGTTCGCAAAGCCTCTAAACTTTCTGAACTGTGGAGTTGGTGAAAGATGTCCCAAACTAACTCCGTCTACTGAAAATAACAAAATCTAATACAAAAATGATAAAAGGATCATCCTCGAATAAAGAGGACTCACTGCTACGTCTACTGCTGCTGACTGGGACTGAACTTCTAAGGGTACTCTGGATCTCGTGCCTCTGAATCTATGGTGTCAAATAAAACACCATAGTGCAAATGAATCAGTATGGGAAAGTACCAAGTATGAAAATGAGGTAAGGCTAAATGTAAGGGTTTATGCATGAACAATTACTTAACTGAATAATCATGAGAGTACTGAATGAGAACACATACATGAATGCACAAACCATAACGGAAATCATCGTGACTCAAAATATTGAAACTTAGTTACTAGTTTACTGCCATCCAAACTTACTACTAATGCATGTGATACTAAACAACTGAATCATCTGATACTGATAACTAAGTACTGGAGTTGAGATCAATCTTATCTAGCGAGTGATCTTAGAATCTAAGGATACTGAAGCTGATTGACTAAATATACTCACGTCATTGACTAAATTTTGAGCTTTGCCACTCTCGACTGAATGCATCGGAGATCAAACCTCTCCAGTGGATGATTCTAGAATCTACTATCAATGATAAGAAATGATCTAGTCCGAATCTGACAACAAGAATACTCAACTGAATCTGAGACTAAGATCAAGAGTATCTGATGGGTGATCTCGGGATCTGATAATGAGATTACTCAAATGAATATGAGACTGAGATCAAGCCTATCTGATGGGTAATCTTGGGATCTGATAATGAGATTACTAAACTGAATAGGAGACTGAGATCTAGCCTATCTGATGGGTGATTTTGAGATCTGATAATGACATTACTCAACTGAATATGAGACTAAGATCAAGCCTATTTGATGGGTGATCTTAGGATCTAATAATGAGATTACTCAACTGAATATGAGACAGATCAATCCTATATGATGGTTGATCTCAAGATCTGATAATGAGATTACTCAACTGAATATGAGACTGAGATCAAGCCTATCTGACGGGTGATCTCTAGATCTGATACTGAATAACTTTATATGGGACCAAGCCTATCTGATGGGTGGTCCATTAATCAATGGAACTATCTGAGTTCCTCACTGAGATAGATGATTGTATTTCACAGTCCTGATTTATGAAGATTGATACTGAAACTGCAATTGTGGGAAGTAGTAACTTAATCGACAAGCTCCTAATCTCAACTAGGGGGGACAACCTGTAACCCCAGCTGAAAGGGTGTCAATAACATTCCACGGGTAAAGACCTATCTAGTCAAGCCTATCTGATGGGTGACCCTTGAAGAATATCAAGCCTAAGGCAATATAATAGTCAAGCCTATCTGACGGGTGACCAGCCTTTCTTGATGGGTAACTCTTGTATCCTGCACTGGCTACGCAGTTTTGGAGTTCAGGGATTTCTCCTAACGACTCTACCTCTTTGACAGGAAGCTCCATCCCTGCCCTCGGTCGGTGCTAGATCCTACTCTCAACTGAAAGACTCTGAACTGATTCTTAACTGAACACAGACTAAGATGAATCTGATACTGATTATGTTTCTCGAATGATCTAACTGAGTTAAGATGAATTCACTTGGTTCCATATATAACGGAATACTACTGAATCTCATTATCTTATTGAACAACACTGAGTTTTGAATAGCGTACTCAATTACTACAGAGGCCAGAACTGAACACTTGAATACCACTAGATTTAAGCTGGGTACAGAACTGAGGCTAGATTACTAGCGATACTGAGACTATGGAGATTATTGAGATTACTTAAGTTTTGTATCTGTTTGAGAGTATAGAGTTCTATCACTTACTGAGTTCTGAGAATCAAGGCTTGACTGAGATTATTGTGAAAATAGACACGGGCTCTAGACTGCAGCTAAATTGTAGGGTATAAATACCCCCAGGACTCAATAACATAAAAGTAAAGCATAACCATTCTTGAATTATCAAGACCATGGACATTCATTCACCATCACAATCACTACAGAATCTCTTCAAGCATTTGGGAATCATAAATATGTGATAGTATACAGAGACATGCTATTGGCTCATACTCCATTCAACATGATCTTCCATCAAACACATAGCATGTATTACAGTCTCAGCATGTATCAGACAACACATAGTTGGGGAATTCCATGCTATCATGTCTGAATTCATTCACTAAGGCTTTTCAACAAACACTTGGAATGCATGGTCTTGCACACAATTTGGGATTTCTAATCAAACATATGGGGAGCATGCTTTGCTTATTTAACAATTTCTACACCTAATTGACATGAACACATCACTTAACAAGCAACTTGAAGAGGGTTTATCATGAATATCACATACTAGGTTCAAAGCTTGAAAACCTTGCAAAAAAACATGAATCAAAACTTAATAATAGCATGAACATTAATTTCAACTAACATGAATCATGGAAACTCATAAAGATAAAATCTTTGAATTTTTTAAAAAAGGGTTCTTGAGCTTCTTGGATGAAAGGGACCCAGGAATTAACATCTACATACCTTAGAGAAACTCTTTCTTGAAAGCCTTTGGAGAGATTCTTGATTCCTTGATTTCTCTTGAAGAAGAAGGAAGGGTTTTGATTTTTGTAGAAACCCTAGTTTTTTATGTTGAAGAGAATTGAGAGAAAACAATGTTATTTTGGGTGAAATGAGGCAAAATCCCGTGTTAAGGAGTATATATAGGGGTTGGAAAAAACATTTTTGCCCTTGGAATTAAATTGAAAAATCCCAATTTTACATGTTGGTGCGACTTGCCATAATCGTGCCAGCTTACTGGAAACTGGACAATTGGGAAACTGGTTGATGGCACGACGTAGTGGATCTCGCGTTACCACCTTGGTTGTAAACTGGAAAGGTACCGTGACGTGGTGGAATCATGTTGGTACACTGAAAATTGACAATTCTAAAATTAAGCCTTGGAGCGACGCACCATAATCACGGAGGCTCACTGGATTTTGATGATTGCCATTTTGGCTGGTGCCACGATGTGCTAAAGTGTCGGTGGCACACTGTCTTACTAAAATGGCTCTAACTCTTCGCCCGATTGTCGTATTTGGGCAAATATGGTATCGATGGAAAGGTTATTCGATTCTCTACATAAAAAGAGTCAATATTGGGTAAATTCTACACAGTTCAAAATACTTCTCACCAGGGAAGACACTTCTCACCCTTTTAGGGCCGAATTAAAACTTCACTAAACACGCTCTATGGCTCAGACTACGAGAGAATGTTTTGGGGTCTTACAATATCTTCCCTAAGAAACATTCATCCTCAAATATTATTTGATAGGCTAAGAATACTAATCGACTGAACTTACTCAAGGAATGGGAGCATCTGAAATATGACTATGCAACTGGAACTATTGATATTCTGAACTCTCATACTGGACATGCATATCTGATGCATAGAATACTCGACTGAAGCTACTCATAAATTGAATTCTCATAATAGACATGCATATCTGATGCATGGATGCGTAACTTGGCTGATATCATGAATGCATGACTGAACACACTGAAAAATTGAACTCTTTCTACTAAACGTGCATATCTAATGTATGAATATCTGACTGAATTGACTCTTGAAAGCATGACTGGCTATGCAATAATAACTAATGTTAACTTCGTAAAGAGAGCCTAAACATGCAACTGAATGAGTCTAAGGACATGAAAGCATTGCAATATCATGGGGTATCTCCCCCTTGGGAATCTATGTCCCTCTAAACACACTTCGCTGAAATACTAGGGACTATACGGGGCACCTACAAACTAGGTAATGATTGACCGACTGAGATCTAAAACTAATGCATGACTCATGCTAACATATAAGCTCAAAATGAAAGCAGAGAATATAGCAATGCATATCACAAAGATGAAGGACTCATAACATACCCAAATCTATATCAGGGAACCTTTCTTGATAATGGAGAGCCTGAAATGCATAGAGACTGTTCTAACGCTGACCACTATTGGCACCAAAAGGGGCACCCTGCTGATGAAACTCTCTACCCCTTTGAGATAACACTCTACATTCTAGCATTCTATGGCTTGGATTACTATACCCAAATCACACATCACTACCGACTCTACACATACCTAGTTGGCTCTTGCCATACTCTCCACAAAGTAGATAGGTACAAACACCACTAGCCCTACTCAGGGCTTTAGAGCCTGGCGCCCCATCATAACTGACATCCCCAAACATTGGTATGGGTATACTAGCTGAGGATGGAGCTGGTACTGAAAATCCCTGACTATGCTAAAAATGGCTACCACCCTGGGACCCTGCCTGATAAAAACCTTGACTATCTATTCTGGCTTTCTTACTCACTCTCTCTCTTTTTTTCTTCTTATCTGCCTTAATCTACTATGCATGCATCATCATCCTAGCAAGGTACATATCTCTATTGAGCATAAAATCCCTACACTCTTTCAACACTAACCTGGATACACCATTCACAAACTTACTCATACTCGCTCTAGGGTCAGCTATCATGTCGGGAGCATACTTAGCTAACTGGTTAAACTTAAGACAATACTTTTTCACTGTCATGGATCCTTGCCTTAGGTTTATAAACTCTTCTACCTTAGCTTTCTTCATCTCTAGCTGGGAAAACTTATCTAAAAAACCACCATAAAACTCTTGCCAAGTCACGGGAGCTGCATCCTCCCCTCTACCCTTCTTCCATACTACAACCCAGTCATGAGTGACATCTTTTAACCTATAGGATACTAACTCTATACTCTCCTCCTCAAAAATATCCATAACCTGGGTGATCTTCTTCACTTTCTTAAGGTAAAACTTTGGGTCCTCACCTGCTACTGACCCAAAGAATTCTGGCAGGTTCATTCTTATTAAATCTCTAATTCAAGCTGCGGCTGAACCCTTATCGTGCTGAGTTGGGGCCACAGCCTGATGGTTACCCTAAATATTAGTCACAACTTGGACTAGTGCCTGAGAAGCTTCCCAAAACTCTACCTATAACACATTCTCAATCTCAGGATCTACTGGCTAAGGTGGATAGTCATCAACTCTATGGTCATTATATCTGTGAGGAGGGATACTCTGTACATGGAAGAAAAAAGTGGACTAGACTAAGGATCAACTTGAGCTCATGCTCACTCGCATGACATGAATACTAAAAGAAGGGGAAACAGCTCCTAAAACATCTTATAGCCTCTTGTTCATAAATGTGGCACACAACACACCCATGTACAAGGCTCTACTAGATGCGGCTTTTTAGACTCCCTAGGACACAATTGAACCTTAGGCTCTGATATTAAGTTTGTAACAACCCAATTTTCTGGAACCAAAATGTCACACGGTGCTCATGATCCTGAAGGACCACAAGCCAACCCTCTACTAATATCTATACCCGAACACTGCATAATATAAATAATAAAAGCCAAACTGGCCATAAGGTTTAAAACATCAAAAAATACTCAAAATTTAAAACTGAATACTGATATATCTATTCGAAAAGCCTCTAAACTATCTGAACTATAGAGTTGATGGCACATGTCCCCCAACTAACTCCGTCTACTGAAAATAAATAAAATCTGATACAAAAATAATAAAAGGATCATTATTGAATGAAGAGGACTCACTGTTACATCTACTACTGCTGACTAGGATTGAACTGCTAAGGGTACTCTGGATCTCGTGCCTCTGAACCTATGGTGTCAAACAAAACACCATAGCACAAATGCGTCAGCACAAAAATGTACTGAGTATATAGATGAGGTAGGTTAAATGCAAGGGCTTGTGCATGAACAATTACTTAACTTAATAATCATGAGAGTGTTGAATGAGAACACATGCATAAATGCGCAAACCATAACCAAAACTATCGTAACTCAAAATATAGAAACTCGGATACTGATTTACCGTCATCCAAACTTACTACAAATGTCTAAGATACTTAACAACTGAATCATCTGATACCGATAATTGAGAACTGGAGTTGAGATGAGTCTATCTAGGTAGTGATCTCAGAATTTGAGGATACTGAATCTGATTGACTGAATATACTCACGTATTGACTGAATTTTAAGCTTTGACACTCGTGACTAACTGCATCGAAGATGAAACCTCTCTAGTGGATGATTCCTGAATGTACTATCAACGATAGTAAATGATTGTGTCCAAATCTGACAATAGGAATACTCAACTGAATCTGAGAATGAGATCAAGCCTATCTGATGGGTGATCTCAAGATTTGATAATTAGATTACTCAACTGAATATGAGACTGAGATCAAGCCTATTTTATGGGTGATCTCGGGATCTGATAATGAGATTACTCAATTGAATATGAGATTGAATCAAGCTTATCTAATGGGTGATCTCGAGATTTAATAATGAGATTACTCAACTAAATATGAGACTGAGATCAAGCCTATCTGATGGGTGATCTCAGGATCTAATAATGAGATTACTCAACTGAATATAACACTGAGATCAAGCCTATCTGATGGGTGATCTCGGGATTTGATAATGAGATTACTCAACTGAATATGAGACTGAGATCAAACTGATCTGATGGGTGATCTATAGATTTGATACCTAATAGCTTTATATAGGACCAAGCCTATCTGACGGGTGGTCCATGAATCAATGGAACTATTTGAGTTCCTCACTGAGATAGATGACTGTATCTGACAGTCCTGATTTTTGAAGATTGATACTAAAACTGCAACTGTGGAAAGTAGTCACTTAACCGACATGCCCCAAATCTCAATTGGTGGGGTCCAACCTATAACCCTAGCTGGAAGGATGTCAATACCATGACACGGGTAAACACCTCTCTGGTCAAGCCTATCTGACAGTTGACACTTGCAGAAAGTCAAGCCTAAGGCAATATAGTAGTCAATCCTATCTGATGGGTTACCAGCCTTTCCTGACTGGTGACTCCTGTATCCAGCACTGGCTATGTAGTTCTGGAGTTTAGGGATTGCTCCTAAAAATTCTGCCTCCCTGACGGGGAGCCACCATCCCTGCCCTCGCTCGTTGTTAGCTCCTACTCCCAAATGAAAGACTCTGTATTGATTCTTAACTGAACACATACTAAGCTGAATCTAATACTAATCATGTTTCTCAAATGATGTGATTGAATTAAGCTAAATTCACTTGGTTTCATATCTGATGGAATACTACTAAATCTCGTAATCTGACTGAACGACACTGAGCTTTGAATAGAGTACTCGATTACTACAGAGGTCAGAATTGAACACTTGAATACTACTAGATCTGAGCTGGGTACAGAACTGAGGCTAGATTACTAGCGATACTGAGACTACGGAGATTACTATGATTACTTAAGTTCTATATCTGTCTGTGAGTACAGAGTTCTATAACTCACTGAGTTCTGAGAATCGAGGCTTGACTGAGATTATCATGAAAACTGACACGGGCTCTAGACTATATCTAAATTATCGAGTATAAATACCCCCAGGACTCGATAACATTAATGTAAAGCATAACCATTCTTGAATTATCAAGACCATGGACATTCATTCACCATCACAATCACTATAACATCTCTTCAAGCATTTGGGAATCATAAACATTTGATAGTATAGGGAGACATGCTATTGTCTCATACTCCATCCAACAAGATCTTGCATCAAGAACTTACCATGTATTAAAGTCATAGCATGTATGAAACAACACATAGTTGGGTAATTTCATGCTATCATGTCAGAATTCATTCACGAAGGCTTTTCAACAAACACTTGGCATGCATGGGCTTGAACATAATACAGTAATAATATGATAGAAGAGGTCAAAAACATACCTCATATCTCAATACAGGATCAATTACCACTCTGACATAAGCTAGCCATAATAATGATCATAAAATTGATAATAACAACATTAATAACAGCATGAATAACTTGCTACTTCGGACAACAAAATACCTAGCCGAGCCTATGCGTACCCCCACTACCTCAGACTCGAAAGGTTCAATCAACATATAAAAACACAAGGCATACTCTTAACCCATATCTATTCAACCATCCCATACCAGCTGATATACATAAGTGTATACTGGTGAGAGGAAACACACATGCAGGAATGAATACAAAGTAAGCAATCAATATCACAATCTCATCATAATAACCATTTCTACCATAACTATCATCATCATTCCCATCATAAGCATAATCAACCTTTGGCATTGTCGAGTATCAATACATCATCACAGTATCCTCCAGCCTTGCTGGGTATCAATATAATAATCACAATATACTACAGCCTTGTCGGGGATCAATATATCATAACAGTATCCTCCAGCCTTATCAGGCATCTATATATCATAACAGTATCCTTCGGCCTTGCGGGGCATCAAAATATAATAACAGTATTCTCTGGCCTTACAAGGTATCAATATATCATAACATCAATACATATATATTTATAAACAAATAATAGGTGTATGGCCTCAAGACATGGGAAAAGAGGGGGTAAATCGGCAAGCCTATTAGCAAATTGATAATCATAATCATATAATCATAAAACATCTAACTTGTCGATACTTCCCAACTATTTTATATTAGCTAACCAATACTTATTATCATTAAACCACTAGTTCTCTAGTCTTCTCATGATCTCTAATTATTAACCTAAACAATATCCTTTACATAATCCTTATTCATGAGATAACAACTAATCATTATTAAATTAAGTAGTCAATACCTAACATCTACTCAAGATTCATTTCTAGACCATAATCTTCATCTATCCACTAATCATTATTATCAACTAATCAACCTATAGCCATTAACAATTATTAGCACTATATTACCAATTATCATCTAACCATCTTATATTAACTAACACTATTCATTAATTAATTGTCGCTTATCAACTAATCCTCATTTATGAACTAATCCTTGTTAACCAACTATTCATCATTATTACCAAGTAATCTCTTATCACTAACATCTCTTATTATCTAGCCTCATTGATACACACTTCTAATTTAATAACTAATCAACATCATAAAATAAGTCATCGAGTGCTATAGTCACCTAATAGACACAAACTACCACGTAGCTTAACACTTAATTAGGAAGAGTAGACCAGCTAGAATTACATCAATTACCGATATAATAATCATGAATATACCAAATCTATACATGTAATTACCAGTATTCAATCAGTGGAACAATAAGCATCATCCCGCATCTTCCTTCATCCCATACCAGAGAGGTGTATACAAACATATATATGCATATTCATAAATTATAATCACATCCTTTATAATGACAAACATTTCTCGGATATCTAATCAATATAATAACTTGGACCTCGGTCTAATAATATGCCCTGAATAATCACAACGTCAAAATCATCGTCTTAGGCCCATATACATATCCGGAACTCATATTGATAATCATATTATAAGTAGTAGTATCTCAAATCATCTCACAAATATAAGGCATCTCGCATAGATAAGGCATAATAATATCAATAGACTTATATTCATCTACAAGATATCTCATATCAATAGGTTATACATTATGACTTTGAGGAAGGTAACCTTACTAGGCTAGTTTTCATAGTTAAGAGGAATATTATTTCTATAGACCCTTTAATCATAACTAACAGGAAATTCATCTCTATTGGCCAAGTAGTTATATCTAAGAGGAAATAGCATCTATATAGGTGAACGTCACATTTAAGAAAAAATAGCATCTCTATAGTTGACACGACACAACCCAAGGACTTGTCGTAATGGGCATCCCAATTCCGACCAGGACCTAGGACCACCCCTAATACCCAATCGAACCATCCAAATGCATACCTTAAGTTGGATGAATTCCGAACATATAATAAGATAGCATATTTTATATAGCTTCTAGACTTTTGGATAGGTCTATGACCGTGACCAACCCAAATGATTCCAAGCGTCCAAACCCAATCAATAACCAAATTACTAAACCAAAACCATAAGCCAACAACCAAAATAATAACCATGTTCCTGTCTATAACATAATATAAGAGGATGGAACAATCATAAATCCAGTTCAACAGTATTAGCCCTAATACCAATGCCAATACTAAGGCTGACACCAATACCGATCCCACTCATTCTAACCTATAGAAGTCACATAAGCCTCTAACTAAATGAGAAACAATATTAAGTTGGGACATGCCCCCAACATAGCTAAAACCAATATCCATAAAATAATCAAAGTATGTAAAGACATCCATGATATGAAATGGAGCCTTCCAAAATATAGAATCTCATTACTTCATTCCAATGGTTGATCCCAAATACGTTCACTAAGCAGGAGAAGTAGAATGGTTGATTTCTGCATTGCATGGGGATACAGCTACTAGAAGATAGGTTAGCAAGTTAACACTTGCAAGTACTCATGATAAGGATAAAATAATGACATCCCATAAAACCAAGTAAAAAAACCATATGTATACAAACCATATATATATATATCCTTGCCGAGAAAGAAAACCGGGTTTAGCATGCATTTAAAATCATTAACCTGGGTATATGTAGCTTAACTATCCTAGAACCACCCACGATATGTATGGGTCCAGTCTAACTCCCTGAATGGGCCCTAATGGGTGTAGCCACATGAACCGGAGATACCATAAGAGTAAGGGATTCTTGAGTACCCTTCTCTCTCCATGATACATATGTATAGTGTACTTAGAGGATTCCTATTTACCTCATAGTATCATATATGGTCTCTATGACCAACCCTCATGTCGACAAATATGAGTTTCCAGTGTCCATCCATTGGACTCGCGCCTTAACGGTTAGATAACATAACCCGCCATTATTTGCCAATAAAAACTATTGCCATTCAATCAAACCACCATTTCATTATTATTATCAACTAGGGCTAGGATTAGTGGTTTTATCATAACAACTATAGCTTGAAAGCAATGTCCATAGCCAACCTTTTTATGTAAAGGGATTCCTTTGTACCCATAGATTACATTATCAAATTAACTTAGGGAAATCCCGTATACCCCATAAGTGTTCCATTATTGAGTTTGCTTGGGGGAATCCTATGTACCCAACATATGGTTCATTAACATGTTTACTTGGGGGATTCCCTCGTACCCTACAAGAAAGTTTAATTAACCATGACCATGACCACCAACCTTACCATTTAGCCATTCCAAACCACTTAAACCAATCATACCATTTAGGGTTCCATTACAAAACCATACCGTGCAATAATTCCCTTAAAAGTCTAATAATATAGTAAAAGCATTATCAAAGGCATTTTATCAAACATGTTAGGGCATAGTGTTTCCAAAACCAATTACAATTACCAATTAACCATTCCCTTGCAACCAACTATCCAAACCACCATTAAAGCATGTAAAAACATAATTAAAGCATGGTAAACCATAACCAAGCATTTAATACCAAAACCCCAATATATATTTGAAAACCCCAAAACCATACCATAATCATGCCATGAAAACATTGTATAAAATATGCCATTAGTTAGAACTAACAGTGAGAGAGGAGAGCATGTCTTAGATTATGAAGATGATGGAGATAAATCACCCAAACAAGCCCCAAATTGCTCCTCTAGATAAAACCCTAGACTTTCTTTATGCAAGAGCCTTAGAGAGAGTTAGAGAGTATTTCTAAGTATGTAAGATTAGAATAATAGGGTAAATTATATCCCAATAGAGTTATAAGTGGTGGGGCCTTAAGTGGTTAAGTGGAGAAATTTCCACATTACCCCCAACTTAAACTGCATAAAATCCATGTCATAGGGTACGACCATCCCATACCAGTTTTATCTACTAATACGAGTGGTACCCATCACTCATACCTTAGGCCTCTCTCTTAGACCCAACACTTTCCAATATACAACTTACCAAAAGCAAGTCATACCCAAACCATATGACTATTACCCTCAAATCATCTCCCTGGAAGAATAAAACCCAATAAAGTTGAACACTGCCTAAAATACGAGTCAGTGGTATGACTCGTACCCTAGCTTACGGCTCATGGTGAGCCACTCATACTCAAATCCAACTTAAGTTACTATGTCTCAGATTAAGTGAAGGTAAAACCCAAACTATACAATCCGTATGATACCATACAAGTCATACCTACCAAGTCGTATTCATTCTAGGAACCAATCCAACCCACCAACCAATACTGGATAGTTCGACCAAGCCTTACCAACCGTACCCCAACATACGACCTGTACCCCCTAGTCGTATCTTGACAAAAAACCAAAAATCTAAGAAATTTCTTAAGGTTCCAAATCCCAGGGTGTTTCACTAGGACAACATGACATCTAAGAAGAAATAGCATTTTCTATAGGCCAATATCATATCTAAGAGGAAATAGCATCTCATATAAGAGTAATTAGCATCTCTATAGGTCAACATCAAATGTAAGAGGAAATAGCCTCTCTATAGTCCAACATCACATCTAAGAGAAAATAGCCTCTACATGACCAACATCATATCTAAGAGAAAATAGCATCTCTATAGGCCAACATCATATCTAAGAGGAAATAGTATCTCTATAGGCCAATGTCATATCTAAGAGGAAATAGCATCTCTATAGGCCAACATCATACCTAAGAGAAGCGTCATAGCCATAACCAAAGACACAATCCTAGGAACATCAATGCAAGTTACCAAATCACAAAGTAATTGTATTCTAAGGTTTTCTAGTCTCAACTATGCATAATATCCGCGGCTAAGTCCACAAGGCTAACACAAGTATTGGCTTATGTAGGCCGAACGATCCCAATGCTAATCCTCAAATCACATATTTAGGCATACTATGCGTCAAACTAGGCTAAGGTTTCTATTTCAGCTTCTAGATGTCAAGTGAGCCATATCCAAGCCTAAGATAGGAGCTTCTACTAGAAACAAGGGAATTTTAGTCAACTCTATCCGCTTTACGATTTCAATACCACCACACTAGCCCTATAAGATTAAAATATACTAATCATGCTTCCATTGCTAAACCATATCCCAAACCTAGCATTATATCACATTCATGATACAAGCTAATCTAAACTAGGGAGAAGGCAATTAGATTCTAAATGGGTTATAAATATATTGTCTTATGGGTCTAAAACCCTCATCTAATCCCTAAATATCCATAATAAAGGCTAAGGCCTTCTACTCATAATCAAGCCTAAGATCCAAGTTTGCACGCAATATATATCACACATCATCTATGAAGATAAGTAGATAGAAGCCTACCTCAAAGCCAAACCGCAAACCTCACATCGATCTCCACATGCTCATCTTCAATTCACAATCCCCAAAATGCCATCACACTAATAAAATCATAATCTACTCATCAATGCAAGTCTAACGATACCTATATTGCACTATTGTGCTTTGGGTCTAAAAACAACACCAAAACCCCCCACGTGGGTCCCACATATGGAAAAATGAGTTTCCAAGGCTAACCCACTCTTCAAATACCATTAGGGAGTTATATCCTTTAAGAAATTGGTGCAAATCATCCATATTTGGGGCTAAAATCACGCCTCAAGCCATTTAGGGTTTTGGTCTAAGAAAATAAGAATTCAACACTAAAATTAAAGGATTAGATTCAACATTAATCACGATTAAGTAAGTAATCCAAGCACCTAATCAACTCCCAAAACTCCCTCTAAGATGTACACTCAATATTAGGTTTTAGGACTCACGACAATAGAGAAAATGCCTAATTCTCGATAAAAATGGCTATTTAAAGTACCCTTCCTAGGCCCTCAGGAAGAGCGATCGTGAACTTATGCCTACCGCGATTGCGGTCATCATGATCGCTATAAAGCCACCGCAATCGCAGTATGCTTCTACAATAAATGACAACTGAAACTTGGAATTTGATTCCAAGTTACAGCCAATACCTCAGGATGCATCTAAAATCCAATATTCATAAATAAAATATAAAACCATACTAAATTTGATGCTCCAAACGTGTTGGGAAAGCCAGATTTTCAATCCAAGGCTATTTAGACCAAATGTGGGTCTCACACCTAAACATTCAAATTTTGAACTTTCCAATCGATAGGTCAAAATAAGCTTGGGTGCATTGGAACTCGAACCAAAGGTATACCTAGCCTAAAATTGATATTCCAGACCTGATAGCATAGTCAAAATTTGCATCCGAGATCGATTCATTAAAGTTTTTGCCCAGTATCCATTTGGAACCAGCAAAGACTTCTAAATAGGGAATTAGTTCTAAAAATCAAACGAACTGCTTGGTGACCGATTCATCGGTTCCAGTAAGTCGTAAATGACTTGGGCATCTATAGAGAAGCTCAAATAGCAAAAATAGGAGTAAATATAGAAAATAACCTGAAGGTTTATTACATTATCCATAACTAAAAGGACTTTTGTCCCTGGAAATCAATGGATAGAAAGAATCTCAAAAGCTCAAATGGGTGGATACTAGGCTTGCATGCTCCAAGCATGACTTTCCAGATAATCTCAATAGAGAGAAAAACACTTCTAAAGTTTTTTGCCACAGGTATCCCTTTTTCAACCAGCACTGTCATTCTTCTTCCAAACAACCAACACTCAACTTAACTGCTAACTAGCCTCTAACTGATCTAAGAAAACTTATGTACACACATCTGGACCATATTACGTTGATACCATCTCTATATCTGCATAAATCAGTAAAGGTTCATCCGATCCAAAGCTAACCCAAGTCACAAGTCATGCCACCAAATCAAAATCCAAATATACTTGCCCTTTACCATTTTGCACATGCTATCTAATCCAAGCTAGGAGAAAAATTACTTGAGTCTCGCCCATGCAGTCTTATAATTAAGAACTCAAAGAACTAAAGCTGGTCCACTAAAAGTCCATATAGAAAATAGGAGAATAACCTCATAAGGTAATATATGGGCATACAAATGGAGATAATCAAGGAATTCAGTCCATATCAATGTTGCAAGAAGCCCAGATGAAAATCAAACTAAAATCTCAAAATTCAAGGTATAACTACTCATCACTAAACATTCCACTCTAGGATGTCTCATCCACCAGGAATGTAGTCATATTGAATCCAACTTGAGTATATTACTCTTATTGAGTAAATCATCCAAAATTTCCAAAGAAAACTAAAAGATCTAAGTCAAGACTAAAGTAGCCAATACGGGGCCCATGGGCTATCATCTGAATACTTATCAATTAGAATCCATCCGACGTCGAGAAAGTCAAATAGGTAATAACGGAGTAGGCATAACCAGCCTATATATGAAATCTGAACAAAGGGAAGTCTAAAACCAAAGTTGCACGCAAGGTCAACAACACCAAGCTGAAATCTCAACACATCGCTCATTCTCAAATATCTAAGACAAAACTAAAAATGGGTAGGCATTAATGCTCCAAACCTATGATACTAACAACTCGCCATTTTGAGGTGTCAAATCAAAAACTAAGCTAATACGGCCATATCAATATTAACTACCCCAAATCGACTCAAGCATCGAAATATAACATATCTGAGATAAATCATACCAATCCACAGTCGAGACATATCTGAAGAGAAAAACCTACCATAGGGATAACCACTAACTGATAACATAATACACTAACTCTATCTCAGCTATAGGGTATGATATCTATCCACAAAATAAAAACCCTGCCAAAGGATGAATTACTAGCTAAAAATCCTTAATAACTCACTTCATAACCATTGGAGGGCATGAACTATCCAAACATACTCAAAAATTTCCCAAGATTGAAAACCACACTAGTAAAGGTAAAAACTCTAACAACTTAGAGAAATGCAACTTTAGCCGATGTATAATCAATATGCACTCCATCTCACCAATAAATAGCCATAGGCACATATCATAAAAGAGGAACACTCCACCAAGCCTCGCTAGGCTGAGCCAATGCTGTAATAGGGATTTTTTGAATCCAGCCAAGAATCACATCATCAAAGAAGAAACACCAATCTCAAAACTACGGTCAATGTTGAGACCATCATAAGAGAATCAATAACTCAAGCTATAGAGTTTCTAATTTTCCAATATAAAAATTGATCATAGGAAAGGCCACCTGCCTCTAACTTTCTAACTCTACTAAACAAGACTATATCACAATAACAAAGGAGTATAAAACCTCCATACTAGCAATATGGCAACCCATCCTAAGGGAACAAACCCAACAAATATATGAGATGAATCCATGACATATCAACATAATATCAAATTGCTATCAGATGAAGAAATAGCCACTAAAGAAGAATAGGCCTCAAACTGGTCCATCTTAAAAATAGGTCACATCAGAAGGGATAGACAAACAAAATCCTTCACAACCCAGGAGGCAAGTCTAAGGATCTCAAACTCAATAATAGGCAATATAACTAAATTTCTAACTCTAAGGTCATAACAGAGCCGCGAAAAGCCAATCTACCTTTTATATCATAATAAATCATTGAATCAATCAAATATAGCTAACCAAGAGGGAACACAGTCAACCTCGCCATACTAAGGGAAAGAAATTTTCACATCAGGCTATATCTACTCAAGACACCAAATAATATCATAAGAGAATTAAAGTCCAACTGGACAACACTAGTCTATAGAGCTACCCAGCAAAGATCAAATTCGTTAACTAACAACATCAAGTAAAATTAACAACCTACATAGTGGTAGAAATAGGAACGAGCAATATCAAAATCAACATAACTAAATAGAAGGTACCAATATAAATATCAATATCATGTACCACTCAATGGCCATAATATGGCTAACGTGCCAAGATAAATGGCACTCAAACCCAAAAACCATACCCATAGAGGAAAAACATAAATATACATCTACTTCATCCACTACTAAAATACATAATCATGAATTCCACAATAAGGCACATAATAACCGATATCAATTCGCCAAGGCATATAATCATCAATGGGTATGAAAACCCTAATACACATAATAAGACAAAATACAAGAAATAAAAGCACACTAATCATGGTGACATCCGCAACCACATGCCTAACAGGCATAGGGAAAACAAATCTAAATAAGTCCAACTAGAACTGACCGACTAAACCATTAACTGAGGTGCCACATACACTACCTATAACTAAGTACACCACAACATCATGAGGATGATTTAAATAAGCTGAATGATTGGAAATCCCATATTAGGGACACTTTCTAGATTAGAAGTCGGTCTCCTTACAGTTAAAGTAAACTCCTGAATCATCAATATAGAAATAACACAAATAGAACAAAATGGCTGGGCAACTGATGCTGAGAGAAATTCTTAAAATTATATCCATACTCTAAAATTAAGGCCTGTATCAAGAACTCCAAGCTGGTAGGGAATATGTGCTAATTATAGTCAATCGTCTATCTTATACCTAGGGCATTTTTTAAACTAGCGACTCATTATGACACCATCAAATCAAGATCCTTGAATACTTTGAGATAATGCCCTTAATAATACAAAATGGTCGCCATGGGAAAAAGAACCAACCACACTCCATAAGTCTTATGGGGACTCTACCCACTACAAGTATCATGACTAATCAAAAAACTACTCATAGTATGGAATAATATTTGTATAGAGTCGATGGATGTAAGGTAAAGCTGAACTCTATCGGAGAGATCCTCACTTTCAAATAAAATACCAATAGCACTATATTGATAGCATGCCTTTTGCCGTTAATTTAGTAAGTACAATACTTGTTCTATCTATAGTCCTCTTGTAATCAAAATCCTGATGAAAGAAAGATTCAGCTGCTATCAAGCACTCCAACACCAAATAGAGTTCCAAACTAACCCTCTAACAAATCCATGTACCAAAATTTGGCTCAAAATTATACGGCATGGGAAAATTCCTTGACCACACTAGTAAAGAACCCTGATGATTACCAATAGAGCCAATGCTATTCTGAGAACTGCTCGATGAATTAAATGTCAACCATGGCTGAGAGATCTATAATATGACTCAAATTCACAATGCTGAACTTCAAAGGCTAAAGTAGTCACAAGCTCAACTGGAGCCTAAGCTAGCCAAAAACCTTTTTGTCCACCGCTAAAGTTCTTTTATATATATCTTTAACTCTCTAGTACGATGTTGTGCTTAACTCTAGAAATATGTGCTAAAGTCTTATTTGCATCTATCCATATTATTTCCTATCTTCCATAATTAATTAAGGATAAAATAAACTACAAAAATATGTTTGAGGTTCATAGGAGTGTGGGCACATAATAAGAATTCAAGAAGTAAATTTCCAAAAATGTCACTGTAGCCTTCTAAAGATAGGTTACGACGTCTCTGCATCCATCCATAGGACTCTACTAACACTTACCTTTTGTACTAACACACCGGTGAAACCTAGGCTCTGATACCAATTTGTCACAACCCAATTTCTCAGGTCATGATGGTGCCTACCATAACCTACCAGTACATAAGCCAACTTATAGTCTTGAATGGCTAGTAACGGACTACTCAATAATATAAGAAAAAGTACACAGAATATGTGAGGTAAGGATAAATACATGAGAAATTTCCAAAACCTGATGATATTAGTACAAGAGATTCAAAATTTAATAAGGGTACAAGAGTAAGTTATCAAGAGAATTACATTAATACAACTTATCCCTATATACAATATAGATACTAGTCTAATACATAAGAAAGAGATAAGTAATACTGCAAATGTCAGGAGCTTACTTTAAGTCTCTGAACTATGGCTGCTTTGTACGACGTACATATCAATAGTGATAACTCATACTATGATCTGTAGGATGCAAAAGTGTAGTATGAGTACCAAATGAATTATACTTAGTAGGCAACTACCAACTGAGCTCCAAAGATAAAGCAGATATATATAATATATAAATAGAATGAAAACTATAACCAAGAATCCAGAAATCATATGAAAAGTCAATGATATAATAAGGAATAACTATCCTGCTTATGCCCAAGAGTCTAGCATAATAAGACTAAGGAAAATATCAGGGTGAACTCTCCTATTCTAGCTATATTCAATATACGTCAATGTTATACCATATATCCCAAGTCAATATATGAATAAAGAGATAAATAAATATATATAGTAGTACACAAGGCAAAAACAACTATAAAATATGAACAACAAAGGAGGGATATACGATAGTACCATAGATTCATATAACTAGATATATGTACATATATATACACACATGTAAACCTGAGGTCATATCAAAGCATAACCTAGATAATTATATTCTCATGTTAATACCTCATTATAATACTATTAGGATTCAATACTATCATACTCAGGGTTTTTAATGCACATGACTAGACATGAAATAATAGTTCATAATAGAGAAATCATAAGATAGAAGAGCTTGAAACCATACCTCAAATCTCGATATAGGATCAATGACCACTTTGAAATAAGATAGCCAAAATAATGATCATAATAATGATAATAACAATATCAATAACAGTATAAATAACCGGCTACTCTGAAAAATCAAAAACCTAGCTGAGCCTATGTGTACCCCCACTGCCCCAGACTTGGAAGGTTCAATAAACATACAATAACACAAGGAATACTCTTCACCCATATCTATGCAATAGTCTCATACTAGATGATAGACATAGGTGAATACTTAAAATACCCTGGGTTTTAGTCCTTGGAAATTTCTTGAGTTTTAAGACTTTTGTTGATCATATAATTCACCATACTAGTCGTATAGTATGGGTATAGGTCTAGGAACTGTAGTTGTATGTTGGTCAGTATGATGTTGGCCAAGTACTGTTCTTGATATGTGAAGAC
Organism: Capsicum annuum; assembly: GCF_002878395.1. NCBI lineage: Eukaryota > Viridiplantae > Streptophyta > Magnoliopsida > Solanales > Solanaceae > Capsicum > Capsicum annuum. Next base: position 89,348,750 of record NC_061115.1, read on the forward strand.
TCCATAGGAGTTGTATGTACATAATATAAGAGGTAGGGTCCAACAGTATGCTATCCAGTACCTAGCCTAGGTATTTTTGCTTAGGGTATGACTTGAGGGGTACTAGTCATATGTCTAGTATACGAGTTATGATATGGAGTTTTATGTTGAACAGACTATAATTTTAAACTTTCTAATCAAGAAAGAAGTAGAAAGTACCACTCGTATAATGTGGGTATGAGTGAGGGGTCCAAACCATACCTACATGTAGAAATTTTTACAGTTAAGTTGGTGTATTTTGGACATTTCCTCCTAATAACGCCTTTTGACCCCATGACATAAAATAGCTTTGGAGGTTTTCATAACTTAATATTCACAATCAACTACTCTTTAAACACTCTCAAACTCTTGGTTCAATAAAGGCTAGGGTTTTCTTCAAGGTGATCAATTAGGGCTTTTAAAGGGTGGTTATCTTCATCATACTTAGTTTCTAAGGCTTGTTACTCCTCTCTCATTGTTATTTCACCTAAAAGCATAATTATATGGATGGTTTTTATGGTATTATTATTAATTTGCTTAGGGTTTTGCAATATGTGTTGGGAGTTTTTGTTTATTCTTGGTTGGATAATGGTTTCCCATGCTTTTCTTATGGTTTTCATATTATAATTGTGGTTTTAACATATGGTTGCATGGGAATGGTCAATTGATACTTTTTTTTGGTTTTTGAAAACTATATGCCCTTAATATGTTTGTTAAAATGCCAATGAGAGTAAAACTATCACATGGTTTGACTATTCTTGAAATCTTTGCATTGTATAATATATTAATGGAACTTAAATTGGTTTGGTTGGTTCTAAATGGATTAGAAAGGCCTTGTGGAAATGGTTGTGATTCAATTAGAAACCTTGTGGGGTAAATGGGAATCCCATAAGTGTTGGCTAATGACATTTATTGCAAGCTATATATGGTATGACGATGCCACTTCATAATGTCATGACAATTGACTCTTGGAATTGGTGGTTTGGTTATGTGCTAAATGTTTTAATTGGGCAATAATGGCGGGTTATAATAGCTAACTATGGAGGTGTGAGTCCGATGGATGGATACTGGAAATTCATGTGTTCCGACATATGGGGTGGTCGTGGTGACCATATTCTTGTAGGGTAAATGGGAATCCTAAGTTATACTTATAAATATGTATCATGAAGGGTAAAGGGTACACGATAATCCATGTGCTCTATGATATCTTCGATTCATATGGCTACATGCACTGGGGCCTATTCAAGGGGTAACACTGGACCCGTATAGCCCATGGGTAGATTATGATATAAATATACATAGCCTAGGTTAAGGTTTTAAATGAACGGTAAACCTGGTACCCTTTCCTAGTATGGTATATATGTATGTATGTGGTTGTATATAATTATTTACTTTGATTTTTAATGATGGTATTACTTTATCCTTATTCCTAAATATATGTTAGCATTCACCCGATTACCCATCTTTGGGATCTATATCCTTATATAATCCAGGAACCGGCCATACTACTCCTTCTACTCAGTGATTTTGGATTCGGGAACAACCTTGTATTCGACTGAAGTGGTGAGCTTCCAAACTCCAAAAGACTCTATTTCATGCTATGGACTTATTTTCATATTTTTATTTATTTATGGACTTTGGTTTTGGATATGGTTGGGGACATATCCCGACCGAATGTTCTTGGATTATAGTTAGAGGCTTTGTTTGACTACTATACTTATGAGCGGTGTTATTATTAGTGTCAGCCTTGGTATTGGTATGGCCACAGGATTGACACCTATTTGTTATTTGGTTGGATGTTTAGTTAGATATGGTTATAGATTTTATTATTGTGTTTGATTATTTATTGTTTTATTTTGTTATATGTTAAAAATTCATCCAATATAGGTTGCTAGCGGTTATGGTTAGGTATTGGGGATGTTCTTCAATCTTGGTTGGACTTAAGGCACCCGACACGACTAGGCCCTGGTTTGAGTCGTGTTAGATTGGTATTAGAGCCCTAAGTTCATAGTCACTTTGGAGTCCATAAATTCATATCGAGTAGGGTATCTTTTAACGGGTGTGTACCATGTCACACTCATAAGGAAGAGGATACAAGGAATTTAGGAATGTTTCTCTTTCTTGTGTTCTATTTTCAAGTTGTAGAATCTAAGGTCCTGAATTATTCTCTAATCTTTATTTGTTTTTTTTCATATCATGCCTCCTTGATGATCTGATGCTCACAAAAACTCCTCTATCCCACTTGAGGACAGTGTTGATAGGACATATTCTACTTATAAGGTCCAAACCCGATCTAGGGATCCATTTCCTGATTGTCCACCTAGAGTTTCATTGGTTCCCTCTAGTCCTTCTCAAGCTCCTTAGGTTGAAGAGACAAATGCTACGTTTCATCAGTCCATTCATATGTTGCAACATTTGGTAGCTTCTCATTTTGAGCGTGGTGTTCCTGTTACTCCATCTTTTGAGGCCACAAAGGTTGGCTAGTTCATGAGGTTGAATCCTCCGACCTTTACTAGTGTTAAGGTCAAGGAGGATCCTCAAGGTTTTTTAAGATGGAAAAGATTTTCTTCATTATACATACAACTAATGTGGAGGGTATGGATTTTGTTTCCTATCAGCTGAAGGATATAGCATACAAATGGTATAAGGAATGGGATCAGTCAAGGGGTAACGATGTTGATTTATCTATGTGGGAGGATTTCTTTAATGCTTTTCTAGACTGCTTATTTCCTCAGGAGTTAAGGGAACCAAAAGCAGAAGAGTTTATTAATCTAAAGCAAGGTAAGATGTTAGTCAAGGAGTATTCGTTGAAGTTTAAAGTTGGTTTCTAGTATGAAAGAGATGATGAGGAAATTCTCTTCTGATTTATCCTAAGACTTAATTTTGGAAAGTAAGGTTACCTTGTTGATATAGGACATGGATATCTCCAGGTTATTTGTGTACATACAACATATGGAGAAAGAAAAGAAGAAGAAGGCAGAGATAAAGAGAGGCAAGGCAAGAAGTTTAGGTTCTTTGAGCAGAGTAGTGGCAAATAGCAGAGTTGTAGAGATAGTAGAAAGTGGCCCAAGAAGAAGTGGGGCAATTCTGGGTCTTACTCGACGTCTAGTGCTCCCTACCCAAATCCATTAAGTGAGGTTTTTACATGGTGGCAACAACTTTAGGGTGTAGGGTACCTAATATCAGGCTAATGGGGCTCAGTCAGCTTCTTCATATCCTCTCTGTAGATTTTGTAGTGGATTACATCCAGGTTACCGTGAAGAAAAGAGGGATAAGTGCTTCAGCTATGGCCAGCCAGGCCATATGACTAAGAACTTTCTTGTGACCAAGGTTCCTTCTAAGGAAAGCAAGGTTCCAATTGCCTCTTATTTAGCTTCAACACCAAAAGGTGCACCATCTAGTTCCAACAATGGTCAAAACCATCCTTATGCTCTCACTACCCGACAAGAGTTTGAGGCATTGCCTAATTTCATAACAAGTATGTTGAAACTATTTTCTTGTAATGTGTATTATTTACTTAATTCGGGGTCCACTCTCTCTTATGTTACCCTATTTGTGGCTATGTGTAACATCCCGTATTCAAGTACGTGTATTGGTGTATTCAAGTACGTGTATTGGTCTTATTTATATGGAATTAATTTTTTTTATTTTATTTATACCAGAATTTACCCGTTAGTGGTTCCATGCGAACGTTATTGAATAATCTTTCCAATGATATAAAGATTTCCAAAAACGGATAGGTTTCAGATATAATCGAGCACGTTTGAAAATATAAAATGGTGGCCGGGATATTTGGGAATAGTAAATGTGCAGGAAAATTTCCTGCACACAAACTACTGAGGCCAGCTGAATTTTTAGGTCAACTTCAAATGATCATAACTCCCTTAATATAATGAACTGGGAGAAAAGAAATATCTTTGAGTGTTCTTTCCAATGCAATTGGTTCATCCAGATCCAACATCTGAGTAAGGAGTTATACTCGTTTTACTTTATCCTATCAAAACAGATTTTTTGGGTCAACTTCAAACGACCATAACTCCTTGTACAGGATGAACTGGGTGGCCTACTTTATATGAAATAAAATCCCTTTGTATTATCCTTCCAACTATATAAATTTCACCTAAATCCGATATCAGAACAAAGATTTATGGTCGATCTACCTTAGCTTATCAAAACAGTCCACCAAAGGACAGATTTGACATTATTTAAATTTTAAAGGCATTTTGGTCATTTCCTATTATATTATGGACGGGAATATGTGTATATATACATGCATATGAGTTCAAAAACTCATTTTCATCATAATCATTGATGAAGAACAAACCCTAGCCAAATTTGACCTTTAAATTACTTTTGATTCAACTGTAGAAATTCTAAAGTAATTCGATAACTGTGTTTGTCATCTTGAGAGCTTCGAAAGGCACCTATTATTTATGAAAACAGGATTGCATAATCAAGAGGTGAATTCTAAGGTAAGAATATTGTTTTCCTTTGTTATTTTCCATATGTATATGTGTGATAGAGGATTATATGTATTGGTGATGAAAATAGGGTTATGGACTATTTTACATGGTTTGGTTGTATTGAATTGTGAAAGGTGGATATGGTAATTTAGTTATGGAAGTTGGATATAGTAATTGAGTTATGGAAGGTTGATATGGTGATATACTATTGAATTGATGATTATTTATGTCTATGGCTCACTTTGGTTTAATGGATTGGTTGGAAGGATAAATGAATCCAAAATTTATATTGGAGGATGTTGTATGAATATGCATGGCATGTGAATGTAATTAGAGTATAAGAGGGTTAAAGCTACACCTTTTATTGTGTAATTAGGGCTTACTACTTAACCACTAGTTTGGTGAATTCAAATAATTGAATTGTGACGTTTGGTTGCTAATACTAGATTGCTATATATGTTCATTGTAGATAAGTAATCCGAAAAGACAGGAACTCCATTTGGGACTAGTATTGAAGGTTGACAGTCAGGTATGTAAAGCATACTCTATACCATATCTTTGGCATGAAAGTGAACAAATGTTCTATTAAGAAAGTTTCCAAAGTTATTCAGTAACATGTGATCCATAATAGTTTTGTATGATGTCCTACGTTACCAATGAACTTGTTTCCACCCTACAAGATGTCAATACATTCCAATACTTACTTGTTTTCCAAATCTTACATGTTTATTGCACTAATGAATGTCAGAAGGTATCCGATTACTCAAACAATATCCATGTGCTATTAATGACTCCAAAACATTTCATTGATATACCAATAAGTTCCTACTTCATTGTTATGGCATTGATGACTCCAAAATACTTCATTGATATTCCAATGAGTTCTTACTTCACTGTTATTGCATTGATGGTCTATTTATATGTCTCTTATTGATGTATCATTGTTTCAAAGTATCAAAAATATGGTGGCGACCGAAATAACAATCTCAAAGATTAACTGAACTAATTGATGGAAGTTCTCTCTTATCGGGTGGTATCCCAGGGGCATAAGCCTATCATGGGTCGATCTCTATTTATGTGTTTATGGGTGGTATCCCAGGGGCATAAGCCTATCATGGGTCGATCCTAGTTGATATGTACTAGAGGTAGTCTAATGGTCACAGTATAGTACAGTAATGATTACAAAGATGATAAGAATGAAGGTAAAGTGATTGAATAAATAGAATGTCCAGGTTGTCACAAGTTCTAATAAGTGTGGTCCACTCCTATTATGATTTATTCACTTGTTTTCGGTTTCTATTGAGCTCCTATATCATATATGATTATCTACAGATTTACATACTTAGTACATATTTTGTACTGACGTCCCCCATGGGGGACCTGTATTTTATGCTGTAAGCATAGGTACCTCAGCTCATATACCGTACAAATAGGAGCCAGGATATCCAGCTGCTTTTGGTGAGCTCCAGTTTGCTTCAGGGCTTTCTGTGTCATATCCAGTCACTTTTGGTATTGTATAGAAGTTATTTATATGGCGGGGTATATCCCAACCTTATTTAAACTCTGTGTATTATCTAGAGGCTTTGTAGACCTAATGTACAGTCAAGGTGGTGTTTTGTTAATAGACGTGATGGCTCCAGCGGCAAGTATTGTATATACATATATATGTGTGCTCAAGCTTATACAGGTGATTAATTCCTTTTATGTATGATATGATGTTGTCCGAATCTTGGGTTGTCATAGAGGTATGAGCTAGTTCTCTTGGGCCTCCTCGGTTACGGGTGCCAGTCCACCCCAATAGGATTTGAGTCATGACACTATGAATTTTTGGTTTTATTCCTGAGTATATTCCATACCTTTTTTTGTTTCCATCTTGATAGGTGACTCTGTAATCACTATAAGAGTCTATAGGGGGTCTGGTACCTGTTGGTAGTAAATAAATTGTGGTAGATCTGTTTGAATTAGATATGGTGGATTTTGATGTTATATTAGGGATGAATTGGTTGCACTCGTGCTATGAGTCTCTAGACTGTCAGACCCATAAGGTTGTCATTAATTTGCCTAATGACCATTAATTAAGTGGAAGGGTGGTTCCCTAGATCCTAAGAAGAATTTCATATCATATCTTAGAGCTCAAAAATTAATCTCCAAGGGGTCTCTCTATTATCTAGTCTGGGTTAAAGATTCTAACTCAGAGGGTCATTCTTTGCATTTTGTCCTAGTAGTAAATGAATTTCCTAAGGTCTTCACTGATGACCTTTCTTGTGTTACTCTTGATAGAAAGATTGAGTTTGGGATTGATCTTGTTCTGGACACGTGTCCAAATTCTATTCCTCCATATAGAATAGCTCTAACTGAATTAAAAAAGCTTAAGGAGCAACTCAAAGATCGTTTAGATAAGGGTTTCATCCATCCTAGTGTGTCCTTGTAGAGTGCCCAGTGTTATTCATGCATAAGAAGGATGGTTCTCTTTGAATGTGCATTAATTACCAGTAGTTAAACAATGTAATGGTAAGGAATAAGTATCCTCTTCCAAGGATAGATGATTTGTTTGACCAGTTGCAGGGTGTTTAGTTTCTCTAAAAAATTGATCTTAGATCTAGGTATCACCAGTTGAAGATTAGGGAGGTGGACATCCCTAAGACAGCCTTTCATACCTGGTATAGGCATTTTGAGTTTTCGGTTATGTCTTTCAGGTTAACCAATGCCCTTACGGCATTCATGGATCTGATGAATAGGGGTTTTAATCAATTTCCATATATATTTGTCATTGTTTTTAGATGACATTTTTGTGTACTTTACGTACAAGGTGGATCATATGAATTACCTCCATATCGTGTTACAGACCTTAAATGAGCAGCAGTTGTATGCCAAGTTTTTGAAATGTGAATTTTGGTTGAACACTATCACTTTTTTTAATCATATTATTTCTAGTAAAGTAATCATGGTAGATACTCAAAAGTTTTTAGTGGTTAAGAAATGGACTAGACCCACGACTCCAAATGATATTTAGAGCTTCTTCGTTTTAGTTGGCTACTACCGGAGGTTTGTGGAGAGTTTTTCTTCTATTGTTTCCTGCTAACTAAGTTGACTCAAAAGAAGGTAAAGTTTTAGGGTCTAATGCTTGTGAGGGTAATTTCGAGAGGTTAAAGGACAAGCTAACTTTGGCTCCAGGTTTTGACTTTGCCTGAAGGCATTAATTGTTGCATTTTAATGCAGCATGGTAAGGTTATAGCGTATGCCTCTCGATAATTAAAGGTGCATGAGATAAATTATCAAACTCATGATTTGGAATTATTAGCGGTGGTATTATTATTGAAAATTTGGTGTCACTATTTGTGTGGAGTGCATGTGGATATCTTTTCTGAACATAAGAGCCTGTAGTATATGTTTACTCAAAAAGAGCTTAACCTCAGGCAAAGGAGATGGTTTAAGCTACTTAAGGATTATGACATAAGTCTTCACTACAATCCAGGTAAAGCTAGCGTGGTTTATGATGCTCTTAGTAGGTTATCCATGGGGAGTCTAGCTTATGTAGATAAGGAGAAGTGGGAGTTGGTAAGGACATTCACCATTTGGTTAACCTTGGAGTTTGTCTCTTGGACTCTGAGGATGGTGGTGTGTTCATTCAGAAAGCGGTGCAGTCGTCTCTTGGTGCTGAAATTAAGGAGAAGCAAGTGTTAGATCCTATGTTAATGAAAATCAAGGATGACATTAGTGGGAAGAAGGTGATGGCCTTTGAGATCAGTGGTGATGGTATCTTGCGATACCAAGGAAGATTATGTGTACCCGATATCGATGGTTTGTTAGAAAAGATCTTGGCTGAGGCACATGAGTCACGCTTTTGGCAAAAATGTATCATGACCTCAAGGATATGTATTGGTGGAACAATATGAAGAGGGATGTGGAAAATTTTGTTGCCAAGTGCATCGTGTGTCAACAAGTGAAAGTTGAGCATATGAAGCCCGGAGGATTGTATCAAGAAATTAAGTTGCCAGAGTAAAAGTGGGATATGATCAACATAGATTTCATTACTGGTCTTTGAATCAATTTGATTTTTTTTGGGTCATCATGGATTGGATGACAAAGTCCAGTAAGGATGAACTTCTCGGTTGAGGATTATACAAGATTGTATCTCCATGAGATTGTGAAATTGTATGGGGTGCTGGTTTCTATCATATCTTATCATGGTACATAGTTTTTTCTCACTTTTGGCGATTATTTTAGAAAGGTATGGGGTCCAAGGTGAGTCTGAGTACTGCTTTCTATCTGCAGTCAGATGGGCAAGTAGAAAGGACTATTCAGACATTGGAGGATATGCTTCGAGTTTGCGTCATTAACTTTGGTGGTAGTTAGGTTGAGCACCTGCCTCTTGTAGAGTTTTCCTATAAAAATAGCTACCACTCTAGCACTGGTAAGGCTCTATTTAAATCTTTATATGGTAGGAGGTGTAGGTCTTATATTGGGTGGTTCGATCTCAGTGAGGCGGATATATTTGGCCCAAATTTGGTTCACCAAGCTATGGAGAAGGTGAATGTGATTTGGGATAGGGTTAAGGCTACCCAAAGTCACCAAAATTCCTATGCAGACATGAGGTGAAGGAAGTTGGAGTTTGAGGTTGGGGATAGGGTGTTCCTAAAGGTGTCTCCTATGAAGGGAGTAATACAGTTTGGTAAGAAGGGAAGACTTTGTCCCCGATATATGGGTCCTTATGTGATTTTGAGAATGTTGCATATGGTTTGGAATTGCCTTCTATTTTGAGCTCCATTCACTCGGTGTTCCTTGTTTCTACATTAAGAAAGTGAATGGGTGATCCGTCGTAAGTTGTGCCTATCAAGGATATTGGTATTTTGGATTCTCTATCTTATGAGGAAAACCAATTGAGATCTTGGATCAACAAGTTTATCAGTTGTGGACCATGTGTGTGGCCTCGGTAAAGGTTCTATAGAGGAACCACAAGGTTGAATAGGCTACTTGGGAAGTTGAAGAGGACATACAATCCAAGTATCCGTTCCTATTTTTGCTCTAGAAATTCATATGGAAGGCATGTGTTCTTTATTACATCTTTGTTTTCTAACTTATTTAAAGGTCAAAGTAGAGGTATTGGGGTTTAAGTCGATCTTGTACTGCCTTGCTCCATCATTCGAGGATGAATAATCTAAGTGGTGGAGAATTGAAACACCTTGAGTAATGGTCCTTTGAAATTTCCTAAGTTTTGAGCCTTCTGGTTATCATATGACTCACCATACTAGTCGTATGGTATGGGTATGAGTCTAGGGACCCTAGTCATATGTTGCTTAGTATAATGTTGGACAAGTTTTTTTCTTGATACGAGAAGACTTCATACGAGTCATATGTACATGATACAAGAGGTAAGGTCCAACAGTATGTTGTCCAGTGTCTAGCTTAGATGTTTCTGCTTAGGCTACAACTTGAGGGGTACTAGTGGTATAGTTAGGGTACGATTTAGGCTAAGGAGCCGTATGTTGGATAGAATTTCATGTCCTACTTTCTGATCTAGATACGAGTGAAAGGTACAACTCGTATGATGTGGACACGAGTGAGGGGTCCGAACCGTACCCACCTGCAAAAAATTTTATAGTTTAAGTTGGGGGTATTTTGGACATTCCCACCTAATAACTCCTTTTAACCCTAAGACATAAAACACTTTTGGAGGCTTCCTTAACCTATTATTCATAATCAACCACTCTTTAAACATTGTCAGATCTCTCTCAAGCTCTTGGTTAAAGAAAGTTTAGGGTTTTCTTCAAGGTGATCAATTAGGGCTTTCAAAGGGTGGTTTCTCTTTGACTTCCTTGGTGTCTAAGAAATTTTACTCCTCCCTCATTTTTAGTTCACCTAAAATCATGTTTTAATGGATGGTTTTCATGGTATTATTGTGCATTTGTTTGGGGTTTTGAAATATATGTTGGGGGTTTTGGTTGTTCTTGGTTGGATAATTTTTTCCATGATTTTCTTATGGTTTTCAAGTTATAATTGTGGTTTCAACGTGTGGTTGCATGGGAATGGTCAATTGACACTTGGTTTTGATTTTTGGTAAATATATGTCGTGAACATGTTGGTTAAAATGCCAATGAGAGTAAAATTATCACATGGTTTTACTATTCTTGAAATCCTTGCATTGCATAGTATGGTAATGGAACTTAAATTGGTTTGGTTGGCTTTAAATGGACTGGAAGGGCCTTGGTGGCCATGGTTTTGATTTAATTGGAAACTTTGTGGGGTATATGGGAATCCCCTAAGTGTTGGCTAATGACATTGCTTGCAAGCTATAGTCGGTATGACGAGACCATTTCATAATGCCTTGATAATTGACTATTGGAATTCGTGGTTTGGTTATGTACTAAATGTTTAATTTTGCAATAATTATGCGTTGTAATATCTAACCATGAAGGTGTGATTCTGATGGACAGATACATAAAACTCATGTTTGCTGAAATAAGGGGTGGTCGTAGTGACCACATGTTTGTGGGGTACACAAGATTTCCCTAAGTTATACTTGTATATATGTATCATGGAGGGAGAAGGGTACAAGGGAATCATTGAACCTTATTATATCTCTAATTCGTGCGGCTACATGCACTGGGGCCCATTCAGAGGGTAACGCTGGACCCATATAGCCCATGGGTATATTATGATGGTAAAGCTATACAACCCCGATAAAAGTTTTAAATGCATGGTAAACCCAGTTCCCTTTTCCCAGTATGGTATATATGTATGTATGTGGTTTCATATGATTATTTACTTTGGTTTTAAACAATGGAATTATTCTTGAGTGCATGCTAGTGTTCACCCGCTAACCCGTCTTCGATCATTGTATTCCCACACGATGCAGGAATCGTCCATACTACAACTCCTGCTCAGTGATCCTGGATCTAGGAACAGCCTTGTGTTGGACTGAAGGGTTGACTTCCATACTCTGGAAGAATCCATATCATTCTATGGACTTTTTTCCATACTTTTGTTTATTTCTTGGACTTTGATTTTTGGCTATGATCGAGGTCATGTCCCGACTAGATGTTCTTTGATTTTAGTTAGAGGTTTTGTGTGACTACTATGGGCATGGGCAGTGTCAGTATTGGTGTCAGCCTTGGTATTGGTATGATTGGGGTTGACACCAGTTGGATATTTGGTTTGATGTTTGGTTGGCTATGGCTATGGATTATATTATTGACTTTGATTATTTATTGTTCTATTTTTTATATATTTGAAATTCATCCGACATTTGGTGATGGCGGTTATATTTGGGTATTGGGGGTGGTCTCTGATCTCGGTTGGACTTGAAGCACCCGACACTACTAGGACATAGTTCGAGTTGTGTCAATACTAGTGAAAGGCGATGTGCATGCAGGAATGAATAAAAAGTAAACAATAAATATCACAATCTCATCATCATAACCATTTCTATTATAACAGTCATCATCGTGCCCATCATCAACATAATCATCCTCCGGCCTTGCCGGGTATCAATTCATTATCACAGTAATCTCCGGCCTTGTCGGGTATCATTATAATCATCACAATATCCTCCACTCTTATCGGTCCTCAATATATCATAACAGTATCCTCTGGCCTTACCGGACAATAATATATCATAACAGTTTCTCCAGCCTTTTCGGGCATCAATATATCATAACAGCAATACACATATGTTTATAAACATATAATAGGTGCACGGGCTCAAGACGTGGAAAAAGAAGGGGTAAATCTGCAAGCCTATTAGCATATTCATAATCATAATCATATCATCATTAAACATCTAACTTATCGATGCTTCCCAACTCTTCGATATATGCTAACCAATGCTTATTATCACTAACCACTAGTTCGCTAGTCTTTTCATGATCTCTAATTATTAGCCTAAATAATATCCTTCACATAATCCTTATTCATGGGATAGCAACTAATCATTATTAAATTTAGTCAATACCTAACATCTAGTCAAGATTCATTACTAGGCCATAATCATCATCTATCCACTAGTCATCATTATCAACTAATCAACCTATAGTCGTTAAAATTATTAGCCAACACATTATCAATTACCATTTATCATCTAACCATCTTTTATTAACTAACACAATTTGCTAACTATTCGTCGCTTACCAACTAATCCTCTTCAACAAACTAATATTCATTTACCCACTATTAATCATTATTACCAAGTCATCTCTTCTCACTAAAGTCTCTTATTATCTAGCCTCATTGATACATACTTCTTATTTAACAACTAATCGAAATCATAAACTAAGTCATCGACTGCTATAGTCGCCTAATAGACAACTACCTACTACGTAGCTTAACCCTTAGTTTGGAAGAACAAACATAAGATAATATTTCTTCTAGAATCACATCAATTATTGATATAATAATCATGAATGCACCAAATCTGTGCATGCCATCAACAGTATTCAATCAGTGGAACAATAAGTATCTTATCGCATTTTCCTATGTCCCATACCAGAGAGATGTGTATACAAACATATATATGCATATTTATAAACTATAATCTCATCCTTTATAATGATCAACATTTCTCAAATATCCAATCAATATCATAACATGTCCCTCGACCCAATAATATACTCAGAACAATCAAAACATTAAAATCAGGACCTTAGGCCCATATACATATCCGAAACTCATATCGATAATCATATTATAAGTTGTAGCATCTCAAATCATCTCAAAAATAGGAGGCATCTAGCATATAAGAGGCATAATATTGATAGACATATATTCATCTACAAGATAACTCATATCAATAGCTTATACATCGTGACTATGAGGAAGGTCACCTTACTCTGCCAGTTATCATACTTAAGAGGAATATCATATCTATAGGCCTGATAATCATAACTAAGAAGAAAGTCATCTCTATAGGCCAAGTAGTTATATCTAAGAAAAAATAGCATCTCTATAGACCAACATCACATCTTAGAAGAAATAACATCTCGATAGGCCAACATCATATCTAAGAGGAAATAGCATCTCTATAGGCCAACATCATACCTAAGAGGAGCATCATAGCCATAACAAAAGACACAATCTGAGAAACATCATTGCAAGTTACCAAATCATGAAGTAATCCTATACTAAGGTTTTGTAGTCTCAACTATGCATAACATCCGCAACTAAGTCCACAAGGCTAAAAGAAGTTTTTGCTTGAGTGGCTGGACGATCCCAATTCTAATCCTCAAATCACATATTTAGGCATATTATGCCCCAAACTAGGATAAGGTATCTATTTTAAATTATAGATGTCAAGTAATCCATATCCAAGCCTAAGATAAGAGCTTCTACTAGAAACAAGGGCATTTTAGTCAACTCTATCCACTTTTGATTTCAATACCACCATACTGGACCAATAAGATTAAAATATACTAATCATGCTTCTGATACTAAAACCACATCCCAAACCTAGCATTATATGGCATTTATGATACAAGTTAATCTAAACTATAAAGAAGGTAATAAGATTCTAAAAGGGTTGTAAACATACCATCTTACGAGTCCAAAAGCCTTATCTAATCCTAAAATATCAATAATCAAGGCAAAGGATTCTACTCATAATCAAGCCTAACATTCAATTTCACAAGCAATATATCACACATCATATATGAAGATAAGTAGACAAAATCCTACCTCAACGCCAAACTACAAACCTCAAATTGGGCACCATATGCTCATCTTCACTTCACAATCCCCAAAATACCGTCGCACTAACAAAACTATAATCTACTCATCAATATGAGTCTAATGATACCCATATTGTAATATTGTGCTTCGGGTCTAAAAATGACACCAAAACTCCCAAGTGGGTCCCATATATAAAAGAATGGGTTTTTGAGACCAACCCACTCTTCAAATACCATTAGGGAGTTATATCCATCAAGAAATTGCAACAAATCATCCATATTTAGGACTAAAATCAAGCCTCAATCCATTTGGAGTTTGGGGCCAAGAAAACAATAATTCAACAGTAAAATTAAAGGATTCATACCTTAGATTCGATTTTAATCATGAATACACAAGTAATCCAAGGTCTCAATCAACTCCCAAGACTCCATCTAAGGTTTATACTCTCTATAAGGGTTTTGGCACTCAAGACAATGGAGCAAATGGCCAAAACTTGGCCAAAATAGCTATTTAAAGGACCCTTCCCAAGCCCTCAGGAAGGGCGATCGTGAACTCATGCCTACCATGATTTTGCTCATTGTGACCGCTATGAAGCCACCGTGCTCGCGATAATCTTCTATAATAAATGATAGCTTAAACTTGGAATTTGATTTCTAGTTTTGACCAATGCCTCGGGATGCATCTAAAGTCTAATTTTCATTAAAAAAATATGAAACCATAATAAATTCAATGTTTCAGACACGTTGGCAAAGTCAGATTTTCAATATGAGGCCATTTCAACCAAATGTGGGTCTCATAACTAAACGTTTAAATTTTCCATTTTTTGATCGATAGGTCGAAATAAGCTCGGGTACATTGGGATCCAAACTAAAGTTCTACCTAGCCTAAAATTAATATTCCAAACCTACTGGAATAGTTGGAATTTCCATTCGAGATTGATTCACTGAAGTTTTTGCTCGGAGTCTATTTGGAACCAACGAAGACTTCTAAATAGAGAATTGGTTCTAAAAACCAAACAAACTGCTTGGTGACTGAGTCGTCGGTACCAGCAAGTCATAAATGACTTGGGCTAGCTATAGAGAAGCGCAAATGGTGGAAGTATGCATAAATATAGAAAATGACCTGAAGGGTTATTAAACTGCTCATCTGGAAAAAGCATCACCCATATTGAGCTCATTTACTCTTTTGAGCATCGCCTCTTCCTCTAGGAAGGATAGATGGTTTACAACCTGATTCTCTGTACCCTTTTGGTCCTTTACCTCAAAATAAAATTCATGCGGCCATAGTACCCACCAAATTAACCTAGGATTTGTATCCTTCTTCGCCATAAGGTACCTCAATTCCGCATGATCAGTATGAACAATGACTTAGGCCCCAATCAATTAGGTTTGAATTTCTCAAAAGCAAACACCATCGCAAGTAACTCCTGCTCAGTCATAGTATAATTATTCTATGCGGGGTTGATTACTTTGTTGGCATAGTATATGAGATGAAGTATTTTCTCACGTCTTTGTCCTAGGATAGCTCCTAAGGCCCTACCACTGGCATCGCACATCACCTATAATGGAAGAGAATAGTCTGGGGACACAATGATAGGAGCAAAAATCAACCTCTCTTTTAGGCACTCAAAGTCCTTGATACACGCATCATCAAATACAAACTTTGCTTCTTTCTCCAATAACTTTCATAATGGATTTGCAATATTAGAGAGGTCCTTAATGAATTACCTATAGAACCCTACATGACCCAAGAGACTTCAAATACCCTTGATAGAAATGGGTGGAGGCAATTTTTCAATCAGCTCAATCATAGTCCCGTCAACCTCTATACCCTTCTTTGAAATCCTATGCCCTGAGACTATACCCTTTTTCACCATAAAGTGACACTTCTATCAATTCAACACCGAGTTGTACTCCTTACATCTCTGAAGTACATTGGAAAAATAGGCCAAACAGTAATCAAAAGAATTACCCACGACCAATTCGTCCATAAAAACCTCTATAGTATCCTTCACTATATCAAAAAAATTGACATCATAAAATGTTGAAAGTTGGAGGGAGAATTACAAAGTCTGAAAGGTATCCTCTTGAATGCAAATATACCATATGGACATGTGAAAGTAGTCTTCTCTTGGTCTTTGGGGCAATCAAAAACTGATTATACCCCGAATAACAATCAATAAGAAAATACCATCCTCTACTTGTGATACAGTCTAAAATCTGATCTATAAATGGCATAAGAAAATGATCCTTCTATATCCTAGTGTTCAGCTGCTTATAGCTTATACAAACTCTCCATACCATAACCGATCTCATCGCACCAACTCATTTTCTCATTTGGGACCACAGTGATCCCACCCTTTTTAACACACACTGAATCAAACTCACCCATTTATTATCTGTAATAGGATAAACCACACCTATATCTAACTACCTGATGATCTCTTTCTTTACCACCTCTTGAATAGGTGGATTAAGATAATGTTGATGCACAATGTTGGGTATACACTCTAGTTGCAACTAAATTTTATGAGAACAAATTCTGGGTAAAATCCCAACTATATCTGCAATGGTCCAACCAATGGACCATTTAAACCTCTACAATACCAAGATCAAGGCATCAACCTGTGTATCAACTTAATCAGCAACAATATTAATCGACACACCCCAAAAATACATAACACATATAAGAAGGAAGAGACTTTAATTCCAAGACTAGTGGCTCCCCTATAGATGATTGAGCTGGTAGAGTAGCTCCATTCTATAAGTCCAAATCCAACTTCTTTGTTTCATAAGTATGAGATCCTATTCTAATAAGAGCACTCACCATCTTGTCATACTCATCAATTATATCACCATCAAAATTTATGATCACTACCATTAATGGCTCTACACCAAGTCGTTTCTCAATAGGTACAGTCAATGCATCTTCATCAATAGTATCTATCACAGATATCACTCTCATATCTTTCAACTGCCATATTGATCGATAGATATTAAAAATAACTTATTCATCATTGATCTTGAATTTCATATAACCCATCTCCATGTTAACCAATTATCTACCCGTGGCTAGGACGGTCCTTTATAAGATAATAGGAATATCAAATACACCTCCCAGTCAAGATGAGCTGAGAATATGAAGAAAGATACCTTCACCAAAAATCATGCACAATACCAACCAATTTCTTCATAGTCTGGTCAGTTATCAATAATCTCATTGACGATGACTTAGGTGTCCCTAAACTTAACTTATTATAAACCACTAGCAGCATCAAATTTATGCTAGATCCCAAGTCACAGAATGTTTGAGCAAAGTTCAGAGACCTTATAGTGCAAGGAATAGTAAAAGCTCTGAGGTCCTCTTTCTTCTCAACCAAAAATTTGGAAGAATAGCATTCTAATGATGTATATTACCAGTGGGCTTAAAACTCACCATCTATTTTTTGTCACTAAGTCCTTAATAAACTTTGCATAACCGGGCATCTTCTCCAATGCTTCAACAAGAGGGATATTCATAGACAGTTCCTTCAATATAGACATGAATTTTTTATACTTCCGCTCTTTATACTTTTTCTTCAACCTTTGAGTAAAAGGTGGAGGATGTGGTAGAATGGTCTTCAAAATTGGCTCGACCTCCTTAACCTTCTTTTTATCTATTTTAATTTTTTCTCAACACCTTTTGATTTTTGTGATGTCTCAGCATAAGTCACCAACTTCTCAGTTTCAGCTTTGGGTGCATCATCAAGATCAATAGTGTCTTTCTTCACCTCATCAACTACTGGAATAAAGGGATCAATAATATCCTTACCACTCCAATGGTGATGACCAAATATTGACTGTTATTTTTAAGATTTTACATAGTCTTCCTCAGAAGAGTGCCCAGTTGATGTTGATTTATTATTATCGACATTTGACCAAACCGGTATTCTAACTGCTTAATCACAATAGCATACTATTCTACCTTCTAGCTCAGTCACAAAATATCTTTCTTCATCTCTTTAAGGAAAATCTTTTCATTATTTAAACCCTTAACAAGCTTTACAAGTCAAGATTCCATCCTAAAATTAGCATCATGGTTCCCTAACAAAATATTTGCACCACTCCTCTCCTTATAATTAGCCTTTTACCTCCAGTCACTATGTCTCTCTACTCTGATTCCTATACCTATCCCCATAATAGTTCTGACCTTGATTCCCTTGTCTCAAGTTCCAAGAGTCCTAATTAGACCCTTGAACTTTGGCTTGGAAACGTGCCATCTATCACTCCAAGCACTTTAATTTCTCCTCAATATCTAGATTATACAACCTAAGGGATTTACCTTGTGAGCCCATAGTATTTTTCTTTTCTAAATTCATATTTATAAATTTCTTGGTTAGTAACCCAATCTCCATCCTCAACCATGCAACCTCTTAAGCTATTATATCATCTATAATTTTTTCTCACTGGAAGCACTAATAGCATAGGTATCGGCTTCTCTTTCTACCTTCCAAGTATGTCCTCCTTGGTGGTATTATAGACCCGCTCTAAGATTTTTACAGCTAAATCCAAGTGAAGGCTCATAAAAGCCCTACCAGTAATAGTATCAGCAATAACTTTGGTATTAGCATTCAAGGATCTATAGAATATCTCAAGCAAATTCCTTCATAAAATTTTATGATTGGGCACCAGCATCAACTTCTTCTTAAAACTCAACCATGTCTCATATAATAGTTCTAAATGCAACTTCTTAAAATTATAAATCTCATCATTCAATTATAGCATTCTAGAAGGCAAGAAAAATCATCCCTAGAATTATTTTTGCAACTCATTCCAATTAGTGATAGACCCATGAGGTAGTTCCCCTAACCATCATGTATCTTATCCTATAAGAGAGAATGGGAATAGCCTGAGTCTTAAAGTTTCCTAACTCACCCTAAGAAAATTATATGAAATACAGATCCCAATAAAATTTATAATGTGCATATTGAAGTAATCAGTCAGCAAACCAGCAAACACATCCTTCGAATTCAGTAACTAGATCACAACACTCATAATATAAAATTCACTCCTGGGGAAACTTGAGAGGAACAATAGTTTCTATCTTGATAGGCTCAACAACCCCAAATCTTTATCTGGATCATCATATATTGGTAAGAATGGAAAAGCTAGGGGTACTTGACCTCTATCTCTTCTAGATTTATTAAGTTCTATTTGATGCTCTTCTTCTAGTCACACTCTTTTCTCTTGATTTACACGATACGCAGCGGCATCAGTCTTTGTATTCTCTTCAGCCAATAATTAAGAAGTAGTCTATGTGGCTATTTCTTGAACACCATATGCGGGTGTAAAAATTAGATCATAAACCCCATACTCATGCCTTTCCATCATATAATTCCATCATAAGGTCTACTCCAGCTTAATATTGAAACACCCTAAACTTTGGACCTTGAAAAATCCTTGAGTCTTAAAGATTTTGTTCATCATACAACTCATACCATAAGTAATATGGTGTGGTGATGGGTCTAGGGACCCTAGTCATATGTTGGTCAGTTTGTTGATTGACTAATATTTGTCCTTAGTACGATAGACTCTATATGAGTCATATATTGACATAACAAGAGGGTTGATTCCAATCATATGTTATCCAGTATCTATCCCTTGATATTTTACCTTGGGTACAACTAGATGGTACTAGTTGAATATTGATGTTAGGAGTTGGTCAAGGGAGTCATATTTCGGATAGAATATGGTATCAAATTTTCTAATCTAGTAATGATTTTAGGGTACCACTCATATGTTGTGGTGATGTGTTAGAGGGTCCACTCATACCACTTGTGAGATTTCTGTAACTTTTAAGTTGAGGGTAGTTTAGATATTTCCCACCCCAAGCCCTTAAGACCTCATATCTTATAACACTTTTTGGTCACTCATTCTACACTTAAGAAGATCAAAACACTCTCTAAAAACTTCTCAAGAAGATTGTGCTAGGGTTTCTTTAAGTTGATAATCTAAAGGCTTAATGATCGCAATCTCTCTGTGAATTTTCATTACTCAGGAATGTCACTCTTCCTTCATTGTTAGTTTACAAAAATCATATGTATTAACCATTGTTCATGATTCATTAATGGTGGTTTTGAAACCATGATTGAGATTTTGAATGTATATGTTGAGTATTGTTTTCTCATGTCTTAAATTATAATTACATATATTTTGATAATAGTCTTGCACATGTGGGTGCTTGGGAATACCAATTTAAATTAAGAGGTCATGGTTAACCCTAACTTAATAGTTTTTGGCTTGATTAATGGTTTGATTATGTTATGCCCTCAACCTATTTATGAAAATATCAAAGCAAAAAATCTTGTCATATATGAATTGTGTTTTGAACTAAGGCATTATCCTATGAATATTGATGATTGGTAAATGGTTTTATGATGGTCTTATGGTCCATAAATTGACATGAATCATAACCTTGGTGGTTTAATTATCTAAATGGGTTTGAGTCCCTAAATGTTGAGTTGAATTAATGTCTTGGTTTAGACAATCGGTTTGAGTCCCAAAGTTGATTGGTATATTGTACACTTGTAACTGAGGTTGGTTTGATGATACCAACAGGATGCCTTTTCTAGGTAATTGGATTAATATTTATATGAATGTGTAATCGATGTTTTAATTGGGCTTTAAAGTGGGATGTATAGTTGGGTTGTGAAAGTAAAGTTAAAAGAACTAACATAGGAAACTGTGCTAGCCAATGCGGATATCTATATGACTGAGAGGTTTGACTCCCCAAAATAGATATATGAATGGGAGGTTTGAGTCCCCTATATTGTATGAATTGGTGCCTAAGTCAACTTGATTATGCTGGGAGGTTCTAGTCCTCTATAAAGGCATATACGGATATATAGATATTCTCTAGTTCGTATGGCTGCACACACTAGGGCCTCTATAGCTAGGGGAGAGCCGGTCCCATATATCTCGAGGATTAATTATTATATGATAGTAATGCTACACAGCCCAGGTTAAGGTTTTCAAAGTACATGCTAAACCTGGTTCCCTATTCTGGCATGCTATATATGTATGTATATGGTGCATATGATGATTTGACTTTGTTTGAATGATGGCATTATTTTATTTCTCTATCCCTGAGTTACATTCTAGTGCTCCAACCACTAACCATCTCTGGATGCTATATCCCCATGCGATGCAAGAATCAAAACTTCTTCTACTTTCTTGTGCAGTGATCAGGTATTCGAGTGGTTTATAGGTTGACTTTAAAGTGGTGAGCTTTCATACTTTGGAAGGCTTCATTTTATGGTCCTTATATTCTATGTCTCAGACTTTATTTAGACTTTGTTTTGGCTACTGTCAGGGGCATTTCCTGACATTTTATTGACTTTTAATTTTATAAGCTTTGTTGGATTACTGTGGACTTGGGTGTGTTTTTTTGGTGAATTGGTTTAGATATTTTATGAGTTATGATTAGTCTTATTCTTTACTGTATTCTTATATGTTTAGAATTCATTCAAATCTTAAGGTTGTTGTATTAACTTAGTTAGGTGAATGGATGATCTCTGGTCTATGTGGGATTGGGATACCCATCACGACCAGGCCCTGGTTTGGTTCATGACAAAGTTGGTATCAGAGCCTAGGTTCATGGTCTTGGGTGTCCATAAAGTCTTGTTGAGTGGAGTCTCTTTTATAGGTATGTATTATACCACACTTATAAGTGAGGGACTACGAGACATTAAGAAATATTTCCCTTTCTTGTTGTCCTACTTAGAGCTATAGAGTCAAAGGTTTTGGATTTCTCTAATTCCTGTTTGATCACTTTTTTAGATCATGACTCCTAGATGATCTGAAGCTCATAGGGACTCCTCTATTCCACTTAGGATCACTATTAGTGAAACACGCCCTGCTGATAAGATGTAGCCCTGATCTAGGGTTCCATATCCTAATTACCCTCTTGAAGTTCCACTAGTTCCCTCTAGCCCTTCTCGCGCTCCTCAAGCAGATGTGACAAATGTTGAATTTTGTTAGTTTATTCTTATTTTAGCTCAGTTGGTAGCCTCTCAGTCTGTGTGTGGTGCTTTTGTTACTCCATCTCTTGAGGCCACAAGGGTTAGTCCATTTATAAGGTTGAGCCCTCCTATGTTCACCGATGTAAAGTTTGAAGAGGATTTTGAAGCTACCACTGATAAGATTGAGAAGATATTTTAGATTATGCATGCATCAGATGTTGAAGTTGTGGATTTTTCTACTTACCAATTGAAGGATACGGCGTATTAGTGGTATGAAGAGTGGGAATAGTCCAAGGGAAGTGATGCTAACTCTGCATAATGGGATGACTTCTCTAGTACCTTTTTGGACCACTTCTTTCCTTAGAAGTTAAGGAAGGCAAAAGTAGAGGAATTTTTGAATCTGAGATAAGGTAGAAGATTGATCAAGGAGTATGCCTTGAAATTCCATCAGTTGTCCAGATATACACCTGAGTTGGTGTCTAGCATGAGATCTAAAATGCATAAGTTTACTTTTGGGTTGTCCTATGAGTTGATTCTCGATATTAAGGTTGCCTTGTTGAACAAAGATATGGATATTTCTCGACTTGTGGTTTATATGCAATAGGTTAAGAAAGAAAATAAGAAGCAGGCTGATATTGGTGAAAGGCAAAGTAAAAAATTTAGATTTGCTGATTAGGGAGGAGGCCGGCAGCAAAGTGGTAGAGATGAGTGGAAAGTAGCCTAAGACAAATTGGGGGAGTTCTGGTTCTTTCTCTATGGATATTACTCCTTACTCAAAGTAGTTGGGTGATGGTTTCTCTCAATATGATGGAGGGTATAGAGAACGGGGTGTCAAATCTCAGGTTGGTGAGGCTCAGTCTACTCTATCATATCCTTCTTACAGATTTTTTGGTTAGCCACATCATGGATAGTGTGAGAATAAGAGAAATTAATGTTTTAATTATGGACAAATTGTACATATGCAGTATGATTGTCCTTCTAGGGTTGTTTTTGGGGCTAATAAGGTTCTTGTTTCCTCTTCATCAGCTCCTGCACCAAAGGGTGTTGCTTCTGCTTTTGGTACCGGCACTGGTTGAAATCATTTATATGCCCTTGCTTCTTATCAGGACTCCAAATCATCTCCCAATGTTGTTACTGGTATGTTGAAACTATTTTCCCATGATGAGTATTGTTTACTTAATCTAGAGTAAACTCTTTCTAATGTAACCCTATTTGTGGTTGTGCATTTTGGTTTTGGTCCTGAGTATATTTTAGACCCTTTTTTTGTTTCTACCCCATTAGGTGAGTTTGTGGTAGGTAGAAGAGTCTACAGGGGTTGTGTGGTATTTATTGGTGGGTAGGAGACATTGGTGGATTTTTTAAAATTAGACATGGTTGATTTCAATGTCATATTTGCGATGGATTGGTTGTACTCATGCTATGCTTCTTTAGACTGTCGAACCGATAAAGTTGTCTTCAAATTCCCTAATGAGCTGGTTATTTAGTGGGAGAGTAGTTCTTTATCTCCTAAGGGGATGTTTATCTCATATCTTAAAGCTCAGACATTGATCTCTAAGTGACGTCTCTATCATCTAGTCTGGGTTAAAGATTCTAACTCAGAGGGTCCTACTTTATATTCTGTCCCGATGGTGAATGAATTTCCTGAGGTCTTCCTTGACCTTCCTAGTATTCCTCCTGATAGGGAGATTGATTTTTGAATAGATATTGTTTTAGACACTCTTTCTATATGTATTCCCCCATAGAGAATGGCTCCGACTAAGTTATAAGAGCTTAAGGAGAAATTAAGGGATTGTTTTTACAAGGGTTTTATCTGTCCTAGTATGTCCTCATGGGGTGCACCTATTTTACTCGTGCGTAAGAAGGATGGTTCTCTTCGAATGTGTATTGATTACTGATAGCTGAATAAGGTGATAGTAAAGAATAAGTATTCTCTTCTAAGAATTGATGAACTCTTTGATCAGCTTTAGGGTGCTAAGTTCTTCTCTAAGACCGATCTTTGGTCTAGCTATCATGAATTAAAGATTAGGGAGATGGATATCCCTAAGATAGCTTTCTATATCCGATATGGACATTTTGAGTTTTTGGCGATGTTGTTTGGATTGACCAATGCCCTAGTGACATTCATAGATCTAATAAATAGGGTCTTCCATTAGTTTTTGGATTTGTTTGTAATTGTCCTCATTGATGATATTTTGGTATACTCTAAGAGTGAGGAGGATTATGTCAATCACTTTTGTCTTGTGTTGCAGACCTTGAAAGATTAATAGTTGTATGCTAAGTTCTCTAAGTATGAATTTTGGTTAAACTCTATTACATTTTTGGATCATGTTGTGTCTAGTGAAGGTATCATGGTGGATTCTTAGAAAGTTATTATGGTTAAGAAGTGTCCTAGACCCACGAATCCAACCCATATTTAAAGCTTCTTGGGTTTAGCCGGTTACTATAGAAGGTTTGTGGAAAGTTTTTCTTCTATTAATGCTATATTAACCAAGTTAACTCAAAAGAAGGTAAATTTCTTATGGATTGATTCTTACGAGGGTAGCTTTGAGAAGCTAAATGATAAGTTGACTTCAGCTTTGACCTTAACTCTACCTGAGGGTACTAAGGGTTTTATCATCTATTGTGATATATCTCAGGTTTATTTGGGTTGTGTGTTGATGCAGCATGGCAAAGTAGTTGCTTATTCCTCTAGACAGTTGAAGGTTTCTGAGAAGAATTATCTGACTTGTGACTTGGAGCTATTAGATATGGTGTTCGCATTGAAAATCTGGCATCATTATCTGTATGGGGTCCAAGTTGATATATTTTCTGATTATAAGAGCCTGAAGTACTTATTCGCTCAAAAAGAGCTTAATCTCATGCAAAGAAAGCGACTTGAGTTGCTAAAGGACTATGATATAACTCTTCACTATCATCCAGTTAAAGCTAATATAGTTGTTGATGCTCTTAGCAGGTTATCCAAAGGGAGTCTATCTCATGTGGATGAGTATAAGCAGGAATTGGTGAAGGATATTCACCATTTGGCTAACCTTGTGGTTCGTCTCTTAGACTCTAAATATGGTAGTGTGTTTGTGCAACTGGTGGCACAATCATATCTTGGTTCAAAAAAAAAGAATAAATAGGTATTAGATACTTATTTTTCTCCCAGTTAACCATAACATATCACAACACAAAAACAATACGCCTAAACATACCAGCTCTACTAGGAACAAGACTCTGGGGAAAAGAGGCACGGCAACAAAAACCCACGGAGGACATCAACACCCACAAGTATCCCCACCCTCAACTTAAAATCATACAATTTCTCCAATGCGTCAAACCAAAACAAGAGAGTTAGAAACATACCTGTGGCACCATGGATGCAATGATCTGATGTCAATCACATAAGATGAATACAAACAACAAAATACCTTGGGTTGCCTCCCAAGCAGCGCCTGGTTTAAAATCGCGGCACGACTCAATTATCTTGACTACTCAGACTTCGTCAAGATACCTTTTTGATAATTATTTATGTCTCCACTTGGACGATTTGAAACGTCGGCCCAATTTTTGATCAATACATCTTCGAGGTGTGTTGGGAAAATGTGAGGCCATGATGAGGAATGTTCTATCATGCCACTTCGAAGACTTGAAATACTTGCCTAATTTTGCATCAAACTTTCGTGTGAACTCATTTGGAAACGGTGAGAATCTTAAACAGCCACTAAATGGACATCGATCTTTAAGATCCTTGGCCTTCAATATTGGGGTTTTAGTAAACCCTTTTGGAAGGACAAACTCCAAAATGTAATAATCTTTCTCCTCATTTTCAAAATTGATCATTTGCTTGGGTGATTCGACTTTCATCACATCCACTAAGCATAATGTTGAAGTGATTCAAATGAGGACTAACCCTCAATTTCGGAATAAATTCCCTATTAGTATTTTTACCCAAAAATGGACTAGTCTTCACGAGGATTGTGCTTGATTTCGTCTTTTGAATATAATACCATTTCCTCATCCTTGGCATCTTCATTCATGAATGGTTCGGTTGGTTGGAAAATCACCGAGGGTTGCTCAACATCAAGCTTATCATCAATATCAAATTCTTGCTCTTCATCCTCACACTCTTACATTATTTTAAATAATTCCATAGACAAGATATCATCTAAATATAATGTAGAAAAATGTTTTGGATGATTGACCTCGATATCTATCTTTTCAATCCTTTCTCTTCCCTTGTTAAATGCCCTAATGTATTGACGTATGTCATATATGGTATCATTCGTTGTGTCTATACGATCCAACATTAGTTGAAGCATAGCTTCGATGTAACTCTTTCGAATCTTTATTCTTCCTTTTCCTGACCATAAGACCTATAATACTCATAAGAAGAACTAAAACTTGGGTTAGTGCAATAGGGAGAAGGGGCATTTGGGCAATCACTCCAATATCCATATCAACTGCCATATAAAGAACAATCATACTCCCGGTAGGATGGAGATGGTGCACACATCTCTCTCCGAAGAGCATATCTACAATCTTGCCAAAAGTGAGGTCCATCATAATATAGACATGGATCATCAAGATAAGATTTCCAACCACCAAGCTCATGTTCATTCCACGATGCCATAGTAATAAGTAAACTAAAATAAAAATCTACCTAACACAAGAAATAAAAGAAAACTAAAAACAAATATTTACAAGTTTGACTTCAAGCTAGTAGGCTAAAATTCTAAACCAACTCAAAACGCCTAATTGTTCCCCGGCAATGGTGCTATTTTTTTGATAAATCTCAACTTACACCTCAATTTAGTGCAAGGTGATCGTCGTCAATATATTTACCCAACTTTAGAGTCGGGGTTAAATCCACATGGAACAATGTGAGTGGCGATTAAACTAGTTTGAACCTAAAGCTACAAGTCAAATTCAAACAATTGGCACGTAAAGATAAATGGGGGTTTTGAGATTAACAAGTAATTGTTGGTCACCTTGGTTTTAGTTTGTAATCAAGAGTTTATGAAATAACAAGGATTATGTTCACTAGGGCTTATGGTACATAACAGATACTAAAATTTACTCGGCTATCTTTATCGATCGTATGCTTAAATGTCTCTCGAACTATTCAAGCATCTAATTCCCTAATCATCTCGGACTTAGGGAATCGCTTATCGCTACACAGATTTTACCTCAGGTTAATTAACCTTGTTACAGCACCAATTATTAAATGAAGCCTTTTCGAGTCCCTATTGATAACTCACTTACTACTATTTATGATTTCTTTCTCAAGCAAACCAAAGTAGGCACGCTTATTGTTTGCAACCAACAAACATAAATTATAGTCTCAAAATTATCAAGAAATCCTAACACCTATTAAACCTTGAGTATTTAACACCTTATCATGACCTAACCCTAGATCCCATAATCCAGGTTAATGGAATTTAGCCACTCATAATGTAACGAATGAAACACATAATTGAATTCATAATTTGAAAGATAAACTTACAAAGATGAATAATAACTAGTGAATCGCAGATTACATCATAAAGGAAATTCCAAAGTAATGATATTAATCTCTTCAAAGGATTTTCTTCTTCAAGCCAAGAAAATTAGAGAGAGAAAATATCAATGTGTTGTCTCACCAAAAACTCAAGTGCGGCTCTCTCCCCTTCTGTGGAATAATAATATTAGAAACCCTCCTACAGGTCTTTAAATAGTCAACCCTAAATAAGAAAATAAAATTAAATTTTAAGATTTTCTTCGGGATGGGTGACGGCATTCTTTACGGCGCGTCATAAGTATGACGGTGTATGCAGGATGTCGTCAAAGTCTGCAGTGAATTACTA
Source organism: Capsicum annuum (assembly GCF_002878395.1). Lineage (NCBI taxonomy): Eukaryota > Viridiplantae > Streptophyta > Magnoliopsida > Solanales > Solanaceae > Capsicum > Capsicum annuum. The sequence continues at coordinate 89,376,715 of NC_061115.1, forward strand.
TCTTCTAATTTTTCTGACGGCAAATCTGACGGCGTGTCAAATATGTGACGGCCCATGAAAAATGTCATCACATCTTCACTGGAAATCAATATAATCTACCTCAGGTCAAAGGCTACTTTGACAGCCCATCCCATGATTGACGGCACTTCCGAAACGTCGTCACATTTCATATCAATTCCTCAGGCTCTGTCTAAGTTTGATGGCAACTTTGACAGCCTATCATATGTCTGGCGGCTCTTCAGAAATGGCGTCAACTTCAGAATAGCTCATTTGCACTAGATTTCAGCTGTTATTCTTATTTTCTTTGGTTTCCTCCCCGATCACTTCTATCTGCATTAAAAAAATAAAACAATCAAAAAAACAACAAAAGTTGCTTAAGACTTCACAATTATTTTGAGCTAAAAAGCATTAAATGTGTTAGCTTTTGCCCACACATCATACATGACTGACTGAATTCTAATGATCATCGCTTGACTGAGAGTACCATGAAAACATGACACTGGCTCTAGGCACACAGCTAAATTTTCGGGTACAAGTACCCCCAGGACTCAATAGCATGAAACTGACAAGACTTTACACTTCTTGAACACATGAACAATATCAACAATTCATAATACAATAAGTTGGGGATTTCATGAAGCACATAGTTATCATAATGCTGTACGTGGATGGAATTGCATATAGACATGTCATACTTTCATCAACCTAATCTCATGGACATTCCCTCAACCATTAATAATGCACAGAATATTATAGAATTCATTCTTGGTCATAGGATAAAGCATGCATTTATCACTTGGGTCACAATTAAGCTATAGTGCATAGTTGCTATTCTCTTAAGCATTTTATCAAACACGTAGGATGCATAACTTAGGGCAGAGGCATGACCATCAAATTAACACAACAAAACTCCATATTTGAACTCAATTTCACATATTTCAAACCACATACTAGCATAGGTTCATGAACAACACTTAAAGATTCCAACTTGGGAATCATACAATCATAATCACATGAACATAATCAAGCCATAAGAAAATATTCACAATACAATATTTAAAACTTGATTCTTGGGCTTCATGGATGAAAGGAATCCATGAATTAACATTGTGCATACCTTTGTTCTTGATTCTATGAAGATTACTGGAGAGATTCTTAAATTCGTGTCTTGAATATGAATCCCCAATTAAAAATCCTAGCTTGTTCTTGAGAGAAACTTGAGAGAAACCCTATATTTTGAATAAAATATGGATAAATCATATGTTATTGGGTTTATATAGGGTTAAGAGATTGACCCTTTTAACCCTTGGATGCATATTTTTATTTTTGAGAAAATTTCCCAATTTGGCAGGCTGGCACGATGCGGCACTATTGTGTCGTGTCATTGGAAATTGCCAACTTGGAACTAGGCTGACGGTACGATGCGGTGAAATCACGTTGCAATACTGGATGGGACTTGGAAGTTCACCATGATGCACTGGTATCACATTGAGACACTAGAAAAAGGATAATTCTAAATTTGAGCCCTGGTGCGACGTGCCATAATCGCGGAGGCTCACTAAATTTTGACGATTGCTATTTTGACCTGCTTCGCAATGCACTGATGGCTCAGATGGGACACTGTCTTACTAAAATGGCTCTAACTCTTCACCCGGGTGTCGAATTTGAACAAATTTGGTATAGATGGAAAGCTTATTGAATTTCCTATATGAAAGAAAGTGAAAATCTTGAAAATACCATATGTATAAAAGTGGATTCATCTTTTAAACAAGTCTTTAATTTTTTTGGGATGAATTTAAGCTAGGTAGAAGTATGGGGTATTACAATATCTCCATATTGGGAACTTTCGTCCTCAAAAAGATAGAAGAAATAATAAGCTGAAGTACATGCTGAACATGAACAACTGAAACATGACTACTTGATTGACATTACTACAATTTATACTGAGCATGCATATCTGATGCATGATTTTATGACTGAGCTGATGCATGATTGAATGACTGAAAGTACTGATAAGCTAATCATACATATCTAATGCGTGAATACATAACTAAAATGACTCATAAACATGTGAATGAACATGTAAGGGTAAAGATACCAGGTTTGAAATTAAAACTGAGCATGGAACCTAATACCACATTTGTAACTAAAACCTTAACATTAAACTAGATAAGCTTAGGAAAAGCTATTACCTTTGGCTAAGCCTAAGCTTAATTACTAAATATGAATGAGCAGAAATATGAGAATGTAACTAGGTTTGGAACATGATATATGAGCTGAATAGCATGATCTAAATTAAGTACCTTGAACACATGGCATACGACCGAGATTGGAGCTAAATGGTCAACCTATAGGTACCCACTACTCTAAACTCGATTCATTACGTGAAGAAAGAATGGGATGCTTTTGTCATGAACATTTGGGGGTTCATAGTGTATCTCCCCCTTGGGACACTATGTCCTTAGAAGAATACTGACTTGACTGTGGTACTGAGGAAAATAGGGATGATTCACGGGGCACCTACGGACTAAATCGTGACTAAACATCTAGGATCTAAAACTAAGGCATAATACATGAATTGAGTTAATCTCACAACTACTAGGACTTTCTATCTTGGAATAGTTACATTTCTGAGATTTTTGATAGTAGGACTAGGTGGAAAAATAGGAAACCACACCATATGAACTTGATGCCTGATTTCTAAATTGGATTACTGGCTGATCGATTTAACTCATACTGCAAACTTATACTTAACTGAAGCACTTCTTCTTTAACTGAGAATACCGAAGATATTTGCATGAGCGCTGAGCGTGAATGCCTAAACATACTAACTTATCTGATTAACTAAATGACTGATATCTAAATATTGGGTCTGCAAGATAGAACTATACTTAGTCTTGAATAACTGGACTGCAACTGCAAAGCGTTATGCATAGGAGATAAGGACTGACTGAGTGACATGAGATAATGAGCATGAACTGAGGGTAATTGTATTATTTGATAATGCAACATTAGGAGTACAATATGCTTCTAGAATATTCTTGTAAACTGAGGTACTGACTGATAACTGTATGTTATGATCGAGTAAACCTAAAATTGACTGAGTTATCGACCTGATTACTGAACTAAAACTGGGACTGAGATTATAAATAAGACAGTAATTGAGACTGTAACTATAACTAAGACTGTAGCTAGGACTGAATACTAGTTTTTGATAACTAAGGTTTACACTGGTACTGAAGTACTAAATTCTGAGACTAAACACTGATTACAGAGTTTTGAACACTGAAACTATAACTGACATGGTAACTGCATTTTTGGATAGCCACACAGTGATGACTAACATAAGTCGAAGATCTAAATATATACTCTTACTCACACTTTATACTTTCCTAACTTCTAATTACAACCTCTTGCTACCCCTTTACTGGCATACTAACATGAAATTTAAGCCTATCTTCATCATTACACCCTCGTACAAAATAAGCATGCAACAATATTCCCTTAATCATGAAATATTTACTCTCTCCCATCTAAGCGACTGCTCATCACCACACTATTTTCATAGGGAGAGCTTACTGAAGGATTAAATCAGGAGGACCTGAAACATGAATCGACACTAACTGAACTTGATACTTGACTAAAGCTTGAGGAATAGAATATAAACATCATGGATTTACCAAGAGGTCTGAACTGAGGATATATATGACATAGTTTGAGCTTGGCCAATCACTAGGAGTGGAACATAAGTCATGTGGGCTGAATATACCATAAAACATGGCATGAGTACATGAGTCATGAGCTGCATGACCTGAGTTAGAGTTTTCTATATTCGTGGGACATGATTTGTATTACTGAGGGGAATAGAACTGAACTCCTTATACTGGGAACTGGAATTGTATATGATTCTATGGAAAACGTATGAACATAATCTCTGTTCATAGAACTGAGATGTGAAGCATGCATAGGCATCATGCTGATTGAAGTACCAAACTTTTCACTGAGATAAGGATGAGTCAGGAAATCATCTTCCTCTTACTGCTTTTCTATATGTACTGACACTACTACTAAGATCTGAGAGCCTACTCGATCACTTGATCTATCATCTCCACCTTAGCTTTAAGCCATCATCATAAGTCTAGGATTACTTTACTAAACTCTGAACTAGATTACAATCATTGTCACCTACTAATACTCTGTTCGACACATGCTTACCTTACTAAACATATTATCTGCTTCTGTTTCTTTATAGACTACTATTACCACATAATATTTTGGGAGAATAGTCATAATATCATATTTTATCAGCCAAACTAGCAGTGAGTCCTCATCATTCGAGGATAACATAATTATTTTACTGCTTTATTATTTCAGTTGTTCAGAGTTATTTGGGTATATATCCTATCAACTCTATAGTTTTCAGATAGTTTAGAGGCTTTCA